>NW_026927154.1:0-29621 GCF_032062105.1 Saccostrea cuccullata | reverse complement strand
CATCCCTGTGAGCTTGAAATAAAAGATACCACAGAATTTAACACATCTGTTTAATACGTGGATATTTTACCATTAAGACCTTATTATGGTACAGTAATCTAACAACCCAGCTTTGATTGTGTGATGACTTTAACTTTTCGATAACTTGAACTTTTCAACTTCCCTTACTTATGCAGCAATACACCTTTATCGCCCTCCTACGGGGTTATAATAACAAAAGTTTGACAAATAGTCAAAAATACACATGTTTTGTGAATAGCAGATGTTATATAATATTTTGCTCTATGTTTGTGGCGTCACAATGTTTATAACATCAATATGTAAAGTACACTTTTTGGTCAAATCGTGTTTCTTTGTTTTGACTATGTTGATTTTTTTAAGGCAGATTTGATATCCTATTGCTTGATAAAAGTAAAGGACGACAAATAGATTCTGAGGTGGGGGCGTGGTAGAACTTTTGAAAAAATATCGGTTCTTGAAAAAGTTGAAAATAAATAATCTGTTCCAAGGGAATAAAAAATCTGTCCTTGACTAGCATGAAGATAAACAATCAAACTTAAATAATAACCAGGCTTCCACCTCAAAATAAAATGGCCGTCCATTGCATCAAAAACGGAAGTGTTCAGAACCAGCAATTTATCTGAGCACTGTCAAATCATTGATGACTATAATGGTTATCATTTTGTCCTAACTCATCAGTGAGTTCTAGAACTACGGATAATGAGATCAAACCAGATCAGTTTTGAATCAACTTTAACCAGTTTTGACAATACCCGCTTCAAGTGGATTAAGCAAGATCCATATGAACTATACCAATCCATATGTTCACTGATGCAGACATCTGGTGGGCTTTCCCAAGGATTAAAGTGTTATTCGCGGTTTTGGTTAAAGTGTATATGTTCTTTCAGTCATAGGGAATAAAATACAGTTTGCTTAATATTAAAGTGCTTTAGAGGAAATTGATTTGGAATTTTGAACTCGGTAGTTTAATACCGGTATTTATATGAAACATTGCTGTTGTATTGTGAGAGTTGTGGGATGGCATTACAAATGAATTTCAACAGGTGATGACAGTGTATGGTATCTCATTATAAATAAACATGTATACTTTATTTTCGGGTCGATAGTCCTTCTACGTTTTCTATCGACTGTGAACAACATTAACATGTTCACATACAATTATCGTAAATAAATCATTACTTAATGTAGAAGGTGAAGATAATGAACATCAATCGATCTATTGAGAAATCCGCAATCAATACAAATCTCAACCAGGATATAAAATAAGGACCCCCCTCCCAGGAAAAATAGTGGTTGTTTCAGGTGCTTCACCTAAACAAAATAAACCATATTTTAAAAAAAATTTAACATATATTTTCATTATTTCCTATAACAGATATTCAGCTGAATTATATGCCTTTTTTATTATTTTTTTTTTATATAATGGTACGATTACATATGTATGTCTGGATACGTTGATGATGGTTATACCTCTTTTTAAAAGGGTAGTCTTGAGTGTGTTGTGTGATTGATGAAGATACATTTTCTATCAGAGATTGAACTATCGTACAATATAAGTGTTGAAGATATTCAATCTGCCGCTCTTAAGGACGTTTTACAATTGTACCACATATAATTATACACTTTTTAGAATGTTTATCTTATTTTTTTTAGTACTGCCTTTATACCAGACCTTTCTTCTATTTGACTACTTCTAGATCTCAGATGTTTTTTAAAGATTTTTTTTTATATAGATACACAGTCTTGCAAAACGTGCATCAGGAATTTATTTTTGCCATGCATGTATTTTTTCTTTATACGAAAAACAACTCCAAATACATGAACTATAAAATGTATATGATTCACCACTCGTGAAATGTATACTTTCGATACAAATTTGTTTGGTATTTACCAAGATGAAAACAATTGGCTACAATCTTAATTAATAATAATATAATTTTATAGGCAACTCTTTTTGATCACCAAACAAAAATCAGGCTAAATCAAAACTATATCCTGCCCTTAGCCACGAATGATAACTCTCAATTTATTATTGAACTTAAAACTCTTAATTGAATATACTTAAAATCAGTAAAAGAAACAAGCAATTTTATCCAAATGTAGTTTATCCTTAAATATATTTTATTGATGAATTTTAATCAGAAAATGCATATCTTGTGCTTTTATTTCAAAATTATATCGGAGATCTATTTGTCTTCCTATATATTATTTTTTTTTTAATTACTAATTAAAGTAAACTGTATTGAACTTTGAAGAAATATTAGAGATAACTTTATATTATTATCTTATTTTGACAGGCACAATTTTAATTTTTCAAAGGGTCACAAGTCTGCATTTTTTTTTATTTGGTTCATGATTTTTTTTAATTTATGATAAAAAAGAATTAAGCCTAGTAAGTTTTGGTATTTATATAAAAGGCTTCTATAAACTCTACAGAGTGCAGTCGCATCAAATTAAATGGGGAATTTATGGGTTAGATAAAAACAATTCACAGGAGATATTTCTACCGTTTTTCTCAATTATAAGACAAACAGCCCGTGTTGGTGAAATCAGCCGACTTATATTGTTCAGATGGATTTTATTAATAAAATAACAAAATGTTTTCAAGCTCCAAAGTTCACTCAAACAATACCAATGAGGATGAGCTCAAACACGAACCTCTCAAACATCAGATGTGGGATCAGGTGCAGTGATTAGTAGTGAGTAATCATCCCTTGTAGACGGGTCACATCCGTCGTGTGCTCTTCTCGTGATCAAGTAAACAAAAAAAAAATTGTAGGTAATTCAGTGTGAAAATAATGACCCAACAATTCGTTTAAAAAACACTAGTCAGCCTTCAACTTTATTATTGATTTTGCTGACATTGTCATGAAATCAAACATAAAATTTCCGACTGAATTTTAACGAGATTGTAGATATCCTTGTTCCATCAACTTATTTGTCAGAAGTTTGCCTGATTTCAAAAACGTTTGTACGAAAAACATCCTCTTATCAATCAAATCAACTGGAAAGACAAACTCCATATGCTGGTTACAATCCAATATTGATACATGAATAAGGAAAGTTGCCCTTTGAGAAGTTTATGTCATCATGTTTATCATTTTGTTTTGTCATAAGGTTACCATTGACACCTTTTCCAAGCAAAACATTAATAAGACAAAATAGACGTGACAGACTCAGTGGTATCTTTTATCTCGAGTTCATTGTGATATATGTACAAGTATATCGAATCAACGCAGGGTAAAAATGAATATTGTTTATAGAAATGTGCGTCTTTTCAACATCTAAATATTGAAATTAAGGTAACAGGAGACTTCTTCTTTTCACTTATAAGTTATTGGCTGAATTTTATTTCAGGTGAATACAAAAATAGTATCTCATTTCAAGTTTAAAAGTGGATGGGAGGTATCTTAAACAAATGAATTGACAAACGTAATTGCATTTATCTTGTAAACGTACGTTAAGGAGAGACAGTAGATTGACAAATAATCGCGATGGTTTAAATTTTACTGTGTTTGCGATTCATAAAATTTCCACGAAATTAAACACCTTAACATTTGAGAAATCTTGAAGTTTTAAAACCGTAAAATTAAAATAACTTGCAATTGTATGCATGACGTTTATGAATTAAACTCAAATCCACACTTTCAATATAAACATATTTAAGAGAAATTTTCTTACAGTCCGTGGGCATTGGCATTTTTGAAAAACAAAATAGACCTAGATATGCTTAATTATATACCAAAATATTTGATAATCCAAGTGAGAATATTTTTAATTGATTATATTTGTAAAAATCAGAGTCTGCAAAGGTCGCAGATACTGTGCACTGCCAAGGGTTAAAAAGCAATTATAATCTTTGAAAGACAGCTTTTGCATCAAAATAAATTATTTCTTCATAAAATTAGCAAAAAACTGAGTCAAATAGTAAATAACAAATAACATGAGTGTCTTCATTTTCATTTTAGCATCACTTATTGGGCAGACAAATATAGAGACGCCACAGCTTGCAGGTAGAGGGCTACAAATTTAGGCTTTTGGCACACTGGGCCATTGAGCTTTGAGGGATCTTTTTCACATCATTTGCGACACTGAACCTCGATGTATTGGCCATATCCGAAGGACGGTCCTCATGTCGCACAGCGAAATTTGAACTTGCGACGTAAGGATCAACTATACATCTCGACTCTAGAGCAAACGCTATTACTACTGCACAACGTGGACGACTTTTCTGTCTTGGAAATTATGTCAGAAGTTCGTGCCAAAAACATCTTTAGTAGAACACTTCCTTGTTCCCATTGCAATTTATAAAACCTAATCCTTCGTTTAGCTAATGATTTGAAAGAAAAAATTGATTCTTATTTTAACTAGTTTTGTATTGATATATTTTTTTTTCAAATTAACTTAAAAGAAGAATGCCAACAGTTTACAAATGTTTATAACAATATCTCATTTCAAATGAAATAGGGTATCCTATACAAATTACACAACATCAGTAGTATAAGCAGCCCCGCTAGGACCGCATTCTGATTGGCTGAGAGAAATCACGTGATCAGTTTTGATTGGTTGAGGGGATAGGTGGGTCAAGGGAGTGCAGCCCCTGGGGGATAGGGGGGGTCAACTGAGTGCAGTCCTAACCCTAACTAACCCTATCCCCCCTAGCCCTAACTAACCCTAACCCTAACCCCCCCCCCTAGCCTTACTAAACCTAACCCCCTAGCCCTAACTAACCCTATCCCCCTTAGCCCCCTCTAACCCTAACCCCTTTTTAACCCTAACCTAACCTATCCCCTAAATACGGAGTTGTTTACACTGTGTTTACATTGGTACGTGGGTACTACGTTTTGTTTATGCTAACTGCACAGGTAAATGTGCCGTGTGCAAAACATTTCAAGAATGTCATTATGACGTCACGCTTCACAGTCTATACAGCCTAACCCGGTTCAAACTGGATTTTTTTTTTTACTGAAAAAGACAAACAACAAAACCTGGATTTTTTACTGAAAACAGTAACAAATCACACACACAAGACAGATTATAACAAGAATCAATACGTTTTACCTGCGTTTTTATACCTGTTTGCATCACCTATAAAGAACCGTGTGCAAAAAATTAGGAATGTGCAAAAGAAATATACCTTTTACCTGTGTTTCCTTATATTCCTCTTGCATCATCTATAAAGTGCCGTGTGCAAAAAGTACGATAAAACTTACCTATGCATTGTGACGTCATCCATGTCAGCGAGCTACCCTATGCATTATGACGTCATACACTTGTAAAATTAAAGTTTCATTTTCACTTTTGTTTCTAAGTTTTCAAAAAAATGTAGTACTATCTTTTGTTTTTCCTCTCTTTTACTTTGATGATTTTCCTACTGTGAAGCTTTTCTTGAATAAAGCTCAATTTCTCCATGACCACGGAAGTACACATCCTGATGCATTCTTGCCATGTGAATGTTGAGAGCGTGTTCATTTTTGAAATCTCCTTTCTGACAAACCTATCCCACAGGTAAGTTTGTCTTATTTTTGTTTACATTTCCTATGAAGGTCATCTTTACATTTAACCATGATTTATATGTAAAGTTCTATTTTGAATTTAAATACTGTATTTATCCTCATTTCATGTGATTTACAGTTGTATAACCTGCATGTAACTCAGCGTGCATTTAATATTTGTATGATGGGTCATTCTATGATTGAATTTCAATCAGAAAAATATTCACTTAATTTTTGGTAAAATACATGGTATCTTTTACATTTCTGTCCCTTTTATCTGTAAATTATTGCTTTACTTACATTGTAAAATGAGGTTAAATGTGTATCACTGTATTGTATGATTTTTTCAGGATCAGCTGAGATGTTATTTCACTGGATTATTTAGTGGATAGGCTTATTGGGCATATAGTTGGATATCTCTGGTAAGTTTGTCTTGTTTTTTTTATTTGTTTACACTTCCTATGAAGGTCATCTTTGCATTTAAGCATGATTATACGGTTAATTTAATTACTGTGCAATACTTATGTAATCTGTTGTCTCTAACTTACATTCATATAAGAACACCCTTATTTAACCTAAAATATATTAACACATGATTAAGGGATCTTCAGAATATTATTAAGTCCTTTTGTACAAATCATGATATAATTTCATAATTCATTATGTATGTTACCCATGGAATTCAGACTTACTAAATGGTGATCAAAGAGATATTAATTAGGAATCTAATAAGAGAAAAGAAGGAATTTACAAAAGATTTATTCTAAGTCAGTTACTTTTAATTTGATTCTAAATATGCATACATATATTTTCATTTTTACTTTTGTTTCTTGGTAATGAGCTTTTCAAAAAAATGAAGGACTACATGTTGTACTGTGATGATGCTAAAAAAATGTATTTTTCTGTATGCAGTACTTACAGGTATTAAACTAAGTTGAATCTGCTGTTAATAAAAAGTCTTTTAGTGTCTAAATGATTAATTTGATAATCATTTCATTTGTGATATTAATACAGTAATTGTGCTTTTTTTATTATCTTAAGATAACATGATGAACTTTTCACATCTGGAGTTAATGTTAAAGACTTTGTTTGAGATTAAAAACAAATATTTTCATGATCTTTTTTGACATTGTACATGTTGTATTTAAACATGCATTGTTTCATGCAGTACTCTGTCATATTAACAAAATGGTTTTATTTCTACAGTCATCAACATATGGTTTGTTCCCAACCATCTATAATCCATTCTCTATGAAGTGAAGCCTGGCTGCTGCTCATCCTTTGGAAATACACAGTTAGTCAACTTAACATAAAAAACAAAACAAATTTGAAGGTAAAGTTTCAATGAGATACAATTGTTATATTTATTTATTTATTTATTTTACATATGCATCTTTATATTTTTGAATTGATAAGTAAATGATATATTTAAATAAAGAGGGCTTGGTGGTCATGGCCATGTTTAAACCATGTTGATATCCTTTAGAAGAAGAAGAAGAAAAGGCATAAATATTCATGATCAAATTTTAAAAACTAAAATGTATGACATTTTTCTTTGACAAATGATAGTTAACAGCTGAAGATAGCATATCTATAGAATAAGTTAAATATGGGTAATTTATTAAACCCCAGCTTCCTTAATAGCATAGTTGGTAAAGATAGCAAGTTTTCACTTCAATTGCTGATGAATTTTGAATTTTTCATTTAATATTAACATCATATCACAGGGAAAGAATACTATAATGTGGCCCATCAGGATGACCAGAAAAGAAATCTTAATGACCCTCTTGATTATGCATAAAGACTGTAACCATATAACTGATGTAAGATGATCTGATTGTGTGGAATTAAAATTTCCTGGTGTTTCTACTACCCAAGATCTTCTTATGAGTGCATGGGACTGCTGTAAACCTTCTGTTAAAGCACACCTTGGAGCATGACACTTTATTCATTTAAGGTACTTTCAATATCATTTCTATGAGTTTGTGTTCTTTCCTTTTAATAATGTAGTAATGAATTCAAGTGTTATATCTCCTTTAACCTCATTAATATGTATGCTTCCTAAATCATTATAGATCTGTCTGTATAGTTTCTTCACCTCTTTGAACACAAATACCCTTATTCAAACTTTTGAGGTAAACATCATAGAGACATCATAAATGATTATCAGAGTATGTATCACAATCTTGACCATAAGGTCGATTTAAATGGTCAAAGGCACAACAAATGAAAGTGAAAATTTTTTTGTAATCAGAATACATAATTTTGTAATAAACAAACACTGGAAAGTTACTCTCATAATGAGCCTTAATGTCTTCCAAGAGTTCAGTTTGGACTTCCTCCATTAATCCTTATATCTTGTAATCCTTGTATCTCCAATGGTTTTGTGGGCTAAAAATCATGTGTCTTTAACAATCTTTTTTTTTTTGACAACTGTTTTCTCTTATCATCTATAAACTTGACTTCTTCTCTAGTCAAAGGTCTTTCAGGGTAATCCAAGTAATTCTTACCCTCTTTTGGTAATAAATGGTTATATTCTTCATTTGCTTCTTCTGCAATCAAGGGTCTTTCTATGTAATCTCTGGCAACATTAGGATCACCCTTTTCTGGACATAATTGGTGATATTCTTCTTGAGAAATGATCTCAATAGTGCCATCTTTTTTTTATTTTAACTGGTATACCTCTGTCTACATCTTTCTCTGAAAGAATTCTCTCTCGAACTGAATTTTACTTATTCCTTTACTCTTTTCTTTACTAGAGGTGTTACCCATGGTTAATATGAAAAGTCAAAATCTTATGTTACAACTTGTATTTATACCCTTTTTGTCTATATTTAGAATTCCATCAAGCTTATATTGCATTACAATTTTTCTTTTTCAACTAAGACATTATTTTTTTTAATTTTTTTCAGGATTCTCTTGTGAGGGCTTATGGAAATGATCTATGTCTACTCTTAGAATGTTGAAAGACTATCAGATTATGCAAAGATTAACAGAATATCCTCTCTTGGAATACTGAAACAAGAAAACCAAACTTAAGAGGATGGAGGATTTAAGAAGAACATAGATAAATATGATTTCCAACGAATTTAACCAGTACAGTCATAGACTGTGGTTTTCAGGATTACAAAGAAAGGACTCAGGATTGTATCTTTCACTGTCAGACACTGACTATGGATAAAGTGTAATCATTTATCAAACTGAGATCTAGTCAAATCAAGTATTGAAAATATGATTTTCTGATAGCACGAGCTCTTTAAAAACTAATTCTCAAAGACCTCAAAGTATCTGAAAGTGACTTTTATTTTTACCAATTCATATTGAAGACTGTTGTTATGTAAGGGAATTACACATTAAAACCTTTTATTTTTCATCTAATTTTTACAACCCCCTAGAAATTAACACAGATATCCAGATGCTGGATTTAATGTTATTATTTAACTTTCCTGGAATTGTAAATATATTTTGTTTGTGTATGTATCATGTTAAATTTTGAATTTAAAATTGGTCTCAATAAGACCCCCAATAAAGATGCAAGTGTCCCATAATCTGTGTTTTAATAATATCTTGAATATCTTTATCATACCATATTCATCATGCTAATTACATATAGATTGGTTGTAGGAATACACTTTGTTGTTAAGGACACTTTGTCAAGGTCAAAGCATAAGATTATTGAGATGACTTCTTTGACAATAATTTGTAACTTACAAACTTCACATCATAAGTACACACATCATAAGTACACACTCAGATGAAGAATCAATAAAATATTTCTATAGAGTTTTTGGATCATTTACTCCTGGTAAAAGTTAATTACTGAGATTACTGATTTGAGTCCTGTAATGCAATAACTTAAACATTGTGTAATAACTTATAGACTCTATAAAAATTAGGTGCAAATTCTTAGGAAAGGAATGAAATGTTAATCAAATGTACAATGTTCAAAGGTGTTTATATGACTATTACTATGTAATACCTTGGGTTCCTATATTCACTACATAGATAAAGACCTGTATAATATATATTTTAAACTATGCTGAAGGAAAAAAAAGTCAAAAGCTCTCCCCTTCATCTCTTTCATATTCTGTCATACACAACAATAGATAAATTGGAGTCTTGTAACAAACTGATGTCTAATCAAATCTTAGAATTGATATTGTAATTTTCTGATAGTATGAGATCTTAAAAAAAAATAATAATTCCCAGACTTCAAAGTATCTAAATGTGACTTTTATTTTTACTAATTCATATTGAAGACAGTTGTTATGTATGAGAAGTATACATTTAAACCTTTTATTTTTCATCTTATTTCTACAACCCCTAACAAATTACACAGATGTTTAAAAGCTAGCTTTGGTGTAATTATTACTTTCCTGGAACTTTAAAAAAAAATTTTGTTTGTGTATGTGTGTGTCCTATTTTGAATTTAATAGGTCTCAATAGGACCAACTTTAAAAAAAATTTTTGTTTGTGTATGTGTGTGTCCTATTTTGAATTTAATAGGTCTCAATAGGACCCCCATAAAGATGTAATAATATCTTGAATATTTCTATCATCCCATAGACTTCATGCTTACTACACAGAACAGGTTAGAGTAATACACTTACTTTTATAGGACACTTTGTCAGGGTCAAAGCATGAGATTATTGAGATGACGACCTTTGACAATAATTTGTAACCTGCAAACTTCACATCATAAGTAAAGAAAGATTCTGAGATGATCTATAGATTTTTGGATCATTTTTCTCCTGGGTACAATTTAGTTGTTGTGACTTTTAACATTTTGTGATAACCTAGAGACTTTATTTTAGCTTTATTGGGTGGCATAGCATATTCTTTGGAAAGAATTGAAATGTAAATCATATGCACTATGTTCAAGGTTGTTTAAAGACTATTACTATGTAATACCTTAGAATTCTGTAAAAGTCTTATAATCACTGCGTAGATAAAGACTGATTGAAATAATTTATGTTTTGAAATAAGGTTTAGAAAAAAAAGGCAGGAATGTGGATATGACTTTTATTCAAATGGTGCAGTACAGCAACTCTGGTGATTTACATATATTCAGTCATAAATAGAAAGGTATTGGGAAGACTCCTCTAGATTTTGAAATTTTCATTCAAAAGTATAGAATTTTTTTTTTTTTTTTAAGTTTGAAAGATTAAATGGCACCATATCATTTGCTTGTGAATTAAAAAATAAATCCAAACATATACATCTTTGGATGATAATTGTAGAATTTTATCAATTTCTGGACTTGGGTCTTGATATCATCCTTTAATGTCCTTAAAATTTTAATGACTGTCTTTTAGTTTTAGTCGAATTAGTTTCTTTTCTACATGTGAAAATGACATCATCCAAAGAAGCTCTTTATCTGCATGTTAAATGAAGAAGACAATTTTCATCACAGTGAAAAAGATTGTTTTGTTAAACATAATGCATTGATGCACAAATATATTTTTAGATTTTTAATAGCTAGGGTTTATATTTCTTTATATGGAATGCTAAGTTCTGTTGATTTTAATTTTTGTGAACAAAAACATACTAGTAGAAAAAAATGTACATGATGCGTTAGAAAAGCATGTGGAAACCTGATGACTTTATCATTGTTGATTAAATCAATTATGAGTTTCATCTTTGTTACATTGTAAACATTTCTAAGTAGGGCATACTTCAGAAACTCTTAAAATTCTGAGTATCAGGGTTTAACACATCAATTCCAAATGATTTTTGGACGCTTTTTATGTATCAAAAAGACAAAATAGAATATCTGTTCGCAGATGTTACAAAAGGAAAACAAGCACAAAGAAATGATTTGTAATGTTCTTTATGTGATTCATATAAAATGTATTTTAAAGTGTACCCTAACATTTATCTTTTGCATTAATACATATTTTTGTGGAGGATTTTTGAAAAAGTAGTCTTATTGTATAATATGGTTTATTTTAAATTTTGTAGACTTAAAAGTTGTACATGATGTGTCACACATCTTACATATGTAACCATTTCATTCCAGGGCATTCAGCATATATTGTGGTTTTGTCTTAAATTTGTTTGCTTATGTAATCAATAATTTGAGAATACTCAAATTAGGTAATATATGAGAGAATAAACAAGAAAATCAGGTTTGAAAAATGGTTTTTACAATTAATAAGGGGTTCTTCTATATATTTAATCTATAAGTAAATTCACTCTTTACAATTAAGGTATATCTGTATGAAATAAACTTGCATTTAAACATTTTAAGTCAATTGTAAACATTACTTTAACCAGTTTTAAAAAATGATTAAATTCACTGTCAGCATGTTATTTCATATAAAATAAATGAGAAAACAAACAATTTAATTTGAGTCAGTTACTTAATGTAAATAAGAAGCATTGGAAATTGGGAATATTTCACAAAGTTGATTGAGCATAATTAATTTATACAAAATTTTATTCACATAAGTGAATGACATGGGCAGCAGGCAAAGCCTATTTGAGCCCTCTCCCTAAAGAGGATAATTGAGCATAATTCTCACTAAGACAGTTGGAGTATTTTGATTTAAGCATTAAAGAAACCATTTCAAATTTCAATATACAAATCAAGTTTAGTCATGCAGTATATAGTTTACACTTGCCAAAAAGTAAATGATTATCTCAATTCAGGATCAATCCAAAGGTCAGAAAAAGGAATGAAAAAAATATACCTTTTTTATGTATCAAACATGTAGGTATTGCAATAAATTCACTGTATTCATTTTTTTTTGTTTTCTTTCTATGTGTGAATAGCTCTCATTTAGGAAATCAAAATACAAGAAGTAAATAAATTATGTCAAATGATGAAGGTATACACCAGAAAATAACATGAACAGATAATTTTGAGTTTCCCTCAAATATGGTTGCCAAGGGATGTGAAATAAAAACAAAATGTGGATTCATCTATCAGGATTGAGACTTGTACATAATATGAATGATGGTTACTATGACATTAAGATTGACATGAAAGAAATAAGTTTGATTCAATTATATAATTAGTTCTTAATCCATACAGTCATAATGGAGGAAAAAATTTCTTTATTAAGCATGAAGTAACATAGAATCAACCAATCCATTAAAATTTTACCTTTGGAAGAAAAGGAACCCTACTTGCTTTTTAAGTTGACATTCATATTTTTGTGTTTGACAGGTAGAGCAATGGTTTCTAACTAGTATAGTGAGAACTTTATTTTAGAATCATCAGATTGTTCTGATATTCTGGTTAAGATATCAACATGACATCAATTAATTTGTTCATACAAAGGGATGAAAGCTTTTCCAGGTTTCCTCTTTACTCAGATTAGATTGTGTCTTGCTAATATATCCAACATATAAGATACTCATCAAAGTCAAACAAAGGTAAATAAATGACCTTATTACATTTTTAGATAACAGGTCAAAGAGTGATAAAATTATCTGTTCATGTTATTTTCTGGTGTATACCTTCATCATTTGACATAATTTATTTACTTCTTGTATTTTGATTTCCTAAATGAGAGCTATTCACACATAGAAAGAAAACAAAAAAAAATGAATACAGTGAATTTATTGCAATACCTACATGTTTGATACATAAAAAAGGTATATTTTTTTCATTCCTTTTTCTGACCTTTGGATTGATCCTGAATTGAGATAATCATTTACTTTTTGGCAAGTGTAAACTATATACTGCATGACTAAACTTGATTTGTATATTGAAATTTGAAATGGTTTCTTTAATGCTTAAATCAAAATACTCCAACTGTCTTAGTGAGAATTATGCTCAATTATCCTCTTTAGGGAGAGGGCTCAAATAGGCTTTGCCTGCTGCCCATGTCATTCACTTATGTGAATAAAATTTTGTATAAATTAATTATGCTCAATCAACTTTGTGAAATATTCCCAATTTCCAATGCTTCTTATTTACATTAAGTAACTGACTCAAATTAAATTGTTTGTTTTCTCATTTATTTTATATGAAATAACATGCTGACAGTGAATTTAATCATTTTTTAAAACTGGTTAAAGTAATGTTTACAATTGACTTAAAATGTTTAAATGCAAGTTTATTTCATACAGATATACCTTAATTGTAAAGAGTGAATTTACTTATAGATTAAATATATAGAAGAACCCCTTATTAATTGTAAAAACCATTTTTCAAACCTGATTTTCTTGTTTATTCTCTCATATATTACCTAATTTGAGTATTCTCAAATTATTGATTACATAAGCAAACAAATTTAAGACAAAACCACAATATATGCTGAATGCCCTGGAATGAAATGGTTACATATGTAAGATGTGTGACACATCATGTACAACTTTTAAGTCTACAAAATTTAACATAAACCATATTATACAATAAGACTACTTTTTCAAAAATCCTCCACAAAAATATGTATTAATGCAAAAGATAAATGTTAGGGTACACTTTAAAATACATTTTATATGAATCACATAAAGAACATTACAAATCATTTCTTTGTGCTTGTTTTCCTTTTGTAACATCTGCGAACAGATATTCTATTTTGTCTTTTTGATACATAAAAAGCGTCCAAAAATCATTTGGAATTGATGTGTTAAACCCTGATACTCAGAATTTTAAGAGTTTCTGAAGTATGCCCTACTTAGAAATGTTTACAATGTAACAAAGATGAAACTCATAATTGATTTAATCAACAATGATAAAGTCATCAGGTTTCCACATGCTTTTCTAACGCATCATGTACATTTTTTTCTACTAGTATGTTTTTGTTCACAAAAATTAAAATCAACAGAACTTAGCATTCCATATAAAGAAATATAAACCCTAGCTATTAAAAATCTAAAAATATATTTGTGCATCAATGCATTATGTTTAACAAAACAATCTTTTTCACTGTGATGAAAATTGTCTTCTTCATATAACATGCAGATAAAGAGCTTCTTTGGATGATGTCATTTTCACATGTAGAAAAGAAACTAATTCGACTAAAACTAAAAGACAGTCATTAAAATGTTAAGGACATTAAAGGATGATATCAAGACCTAAGTCCAGAAATTGATAAAATTCTACAATTATCATCCAAAGATGTATATGTTTGGATTTATTTTTTAATTCACAAGCAAATGATATGGTGCCATTTAATCTTTCAAACTTAAAAAAAAAAAAAAAAAAATTCTATACTTTTGAATGAAAATTTCAAAATCTAGAGGAGTCTTCCCAATACCTTTCTATTTATGACTGAATATATGTAAATCACCAGAGTTGCTGTACTGCACCATTTGAATAAAAGTCATATCCACATTCCTGCCTTTTTTTTCTAAACCTTATTTCAAAACATAAATTATTTCAATCAGTCTTTATCTACGCAGTGATTATAAGACTTTTACAGAATTCTAAGGTATTACATAGTAATAGTCTTTAAACAACCTTGAACATAGTGCATATGATTTACATTTCAATTCTTTCCAAAGAATATGCTATGCCACCCAATAAAGCTAAAATAAAGTCTCTAGGTTATCACAAAATGTTAAAAGTCACAACAACTAAATTGTACCCAGGAGAAAAATGATCCAAAAATCTATAGATCATCTCAGAATCTTTCTTTACTTATGATGTGAAGTTTGCAGGTTACAAATTATTGTCAAAGGTCGTCATCTCAATAATCTCATGCTTTGACCCTGACAAAGTGTCCTATAAAAGTAAGTGTATTACTCTAACCTGTTCTGTGTAGTAAGCATGAAGTCTATGGGATGATAGAAATATTCAAGATATTATTACATCTTTATGGGGGTCCTATTGAGACCTATTAAATTCAAAATAGGACACACACATACACAAACAAAAATTTTTTTAAAGTTGGTCCTATTGAGACCTATTAAATTCAAAATAGGACACACACATACACAAACAAAATTTTTTTTTAAAGTTCCAGGAAAGTAATAATTACACCAAAGCTAGCTTTTAAACATCTGTGTAATTTGTTAGGGGTTGTAGAAATAAGATGAAAAATAAAAGGTTTAAATGTATACTTCTCATACATAACAACTGTCTTCAATATGAATTAGTAAAAATAAAAGTCACATTTAGATACTTTGAAGTCTGGGAATTATTATTTTTTTTTTTAAGATCTCATACTATCAGAAAATTACAATATCAATTCTAAGATTTGATTAGACATCAGTTTGTTACAAGACTCCAATTTATCTATTGTTGTGTATGACAGAATATGAAAGAGATGAAGGGGAGAGCTTTTGACTTTTTTTTCCTTCAGCATAGTTTAAAATATATATTATACAGGTCTTTATCTATGTAGTGAATATAGGAACCCAAGGTATTACATAGTAATAGTCATATAAACACCTTTGAACATTGTACATTTGATTAACATTTCATTCCTTTCCTAAGAATTTGCACCTAATTTTTATAGAGTCTATAAGTTATTACACAATGTTTAAGTTATTGCATTACAGGACTCAAATCAGTAATCTCAGTAATTAACTTTTACCAGGAGTAAATGATCCAAAAACTCTATAGAAATATTTTATTGATTCTTCATCTGAGTGTGTACTTATGATGTGTGTACTTATGATGTGAAGTTTGTAAGTTACAAATTATTGTCAAAGAAGTCATCTCAATAATCTTATGCTTTGACCTTGACAAAGTGTCCTTAACAACAAAGTGTATTCCTACAACCAATCTATATGTAATTAGTATGATGAATATGGTATGATAAAGATATTCAAGATATTATTAAAACACAGATTATGGGACACTTGCATCTTTATTGGGGGTCTTATTGAGACCAATTTTAAATTCAAAATTTAACATGATACATACACAAACAAAATATATTTACAATTCCAGGAAAGTTAAATAATAACATTAAATCCAGCATCTGGATATCTGTGTTAATTTCTAGGGGGTTGTAAAAATTAGATGAAAAATAAAAGGTTTTAATGTGTAATTCCCTTACATAACAACAGTCTTCAATATGAATTGGTAAAAATAAAAGTCACTTTCAGATACTTTGAGGTCTTTGAGAATTAGTTTTTAAAGAGCTCGTGCTATCAGAAAATCATATTTTCAATACTTGATTTGACTAGATCTCAGTTTGATAAATGATTACACTTTATCCATAGTCAGTGTCTGACAGTGAAAGATACAATCCTGAGTCCTTTCTTTGTAATCCTGAAAACCACAGTCTATGACTGTACTGGTTAAATTCGTTGGAAATCATATTTATCTATGTTCTTCTTAAATCCTCCATCCTCTTAAGTTTGGTTTTCTTGTTTCAGTATTCCAAGAGAGGATATTCTGTTAATCTTTGCATAATCTGATAGTCTTTCAACATTCTAAGAGTAGACATAGATCATTTCCATAAGCCCTCACAAGAGAATCCTGAAAAAAATTAAAAAAAATAATGTCTTAGTTGAAAAAGAAAAATTGTAATGCAATATAAGCTTGATGGAATTCTAAATATAGACAAAAAGGGTATAAATACAAGTTGTAACATAAGATTTTGACTTTTCATATTAACCATGGGTAACACCTCTAGTAAAGAAAAGAGTAAAGGAATAAGTAAAATTCAGTTCGAGAGAGAATTCTTTCAGAGAAAGATGTAGACAGAGGTATACCAGTTAAAATAAAAAAAAGATGGCACTATTGAGATCATTTCTCAAGAAGAATATCACCAATTATGTCCAGAAAAGGGTGATCCTAATGTTGCCAGAGATTACATAGAAAGACCCTTGATTGCAGAAGAAGCAAATGAAGAATATAACCATTTATTACCAAAAGAGGGTAAGAATTACTTGGATTACCCTGAAAGACCTTTGACTAGAGAAGAAGTCAAGTTTATAGATGATAAGAGAAAACAGTTGTCAAAAAAAAAAAAGATTGTTAAAGACACATGATTTTTAGCCCACAAAACCATTGGAGATACAAGGATTACAAGATATAAGGATTAATGGAGGAAGTCCAAACTGAACTCTTGGAAGACATTAAGGCTCATTATGAGAGTAACTTTCCAGTGTTTGTTTATTACAAAATTATGTATTCTGATTACAAAAAAATTTTCACTTTCATTTGTTGTGCCTTTGACCATTTAAATCGACCTTATGGTCAAGATTGTGATACATACTCTGATAATCATTTATGATGTCTCTATGATGTTTACCTCAAAAGTTTGAATAAGGGTATTTGTGTTCAAAGAGGTGAAGAAACTATACAGACAGATCTATAATGATTTAGGAAGCATACATATTAATGAGGTTAAAGGAGATATAACACTTGAATTCATTACTACATTATTAAAAGGAAAGAACACAAACTCATAGAAATGATATTGAAAGTACCTTAAATGAATAAAGTGTCATGCTCCAAGGTGTGCTTTAACAGAAGGTTTACAGCAGTCCCATGCACTCATAAGAAGATCTTGGGTAGTAGAAACACCAGGAAATTTTAATTCCACACAATCAGATCATCTTACATCAGTTATATGGTTACAGTCTTTATGCATAATCAAGAGGGTCATTAAGATTTCTTTTCTGGTCATCCTGATGGGCCACATTATAGTATTCTTTCCCTGTGATATGATGTTAATATTAAATGAAAAATTCAAAATTCATCAGCAATTGAAGTGAAAACTTGCTATCTTTACCAACTATGCTATTAAGGAAGCTGGGGTTTAATAAATTACCCATATTTAACTTATTCTATAGATATGCTATCTTCAGCTGTTAACTATCATTTGTCAAAGAAAAATGTCATACATTTTAGTTTTTAAAATTTGATCATGAATATTTATGCCTTTTCTTCTTCTTCTTCTAAAGGATATCAACATGGTTTAAACATGGCCATGACCACCAAGCCCTCTTTATTTAAATATATCATTTACTTATCAATTCAAAAATATAAAGATGCATATGTAAAATAAATAAATAAATAAATATAACAATTGTATCTCATTGAAACTTTACCTTCAAATTTGTTTTGTTTTTTATGTTAAGTTGACTAACTGTGTATTTCCAAAGGATGAGCAGCAGCCAGGCTTCACTTCATAGAGAATGGATTATAGATGGTTGGGAACAAACCATATGTTGATGACTGTAGAAATAAAACCATTTTGTTAATATGACAGAGTACTGCATGAAACAATGCATGTTTAAATACAACATGTACAATGTCAAAAAAGATCATGAAAATATTTGTTTTTAATCTCAAACAAAGTCTTTAACATTAACTCCAGATGTGAAAAGTTCATCATGTTATCTTAAGATAATAAAAAAAGCACAATTACTGTATTAATATCACAAATGAAATGATTATCAAATTAATCATTTAGACACTAAAAGACTTTTTATTAACAGCAGATTCAACTTAGTTTAATACCTGTAAGTACTGCATACAGAAAAATACATTTTTTTAGCATCATCACAGTACAACATGTAGTCCTTCATTTTTTTGAAAAGCTCATTACCAAGAAACAAAAGTAAAAATGAAAATATATGTATGCATATTTAGAATCAAATTAAAAGTAACTGACTTAGAATAAATCTTTTGTAAATTCCTTCTTTTCTCTTATTAGATTCCTAATTAATATCTCTTTGATCACCATTTAGTAAGTCTGAATTCCATGGGTAACATACATAATGAATTATGAAATTATATCATGATTTGTACAAAAGGACTTAATAATATTCTGAAGATCCCTTAATCATGTGTTAATATATTTTAGGTTAAATAAGGGTGTTCTTATATGAATGTAAGTTAGAGACAACAGATTACATAAGTATTGCACAGTAATTAAATTAACCGTATAATCATGCTTAAATGCAAAGATGACCTTCATAGGAAGTGTAAACAAATAAAAAAAACAAGACAAACTTACCAGAGATATCCAACTATATGCCCAATAAGCCTATCCACTAAATAATCCAGTGAAATAACATCTCAGCTGATCCTGAAAAAATCATACAATACAGTGATACACATTTAACCTCATTTTACAATGTAAGTAAAGCAATAATTTACAGATAAAAGGGACAGAAATGTAAAAGATACCATGTATTTTACCAAAAATTAAGTGAATATTTTTCTGATTGAAATTCAATCATAGAATGACCCATCATACAAATATTAAATGCACGCTGAGTTACATGCAGGTTATACAACTGTAAATCACATGAAATGAGGATAAATACAGTATTTAAATTCAAAATAGAACTTTACATATAAATCATGGTTAAATGTAAAGATGACCTTCATAGGAAATGTAAACAAAAATAAGACAAACTTACCTGTGGGATAGGTTTGTCAGAAAGGAGATTTCAAAAATGAACACGCTCTCAACATTCACATGGCAAGAATGCATCAGGATGTGTACTTCCGTGGTCATGGAGAAATTGAGCTTTATTCAAGAAAAGCTTCACAGTAGGAAAATCATCAAAGTAAAAGAGAGGAAAAACAAAAGATAGTACTACATTTTTTTGAAAACTTAGAAACAAAAGTGAAAATGAAACTTTAATTTTACAAGTGTATGACGTCATAATGCATAGGGTAGCTCGCTGACATGGATGACGTCACAATGCATAGGTAAGTTTTATCGTACTTTTTGCACACGGCACTTTATAGATGATGCAAGAGGAATATAAGGAAACACAGGTAAAAGGTATATTTCTTTTGCACATTCCTAATTTTTTGCACACGGTTCTTTATAGGTGATGCAAACAGGTATAAAAACGCAGGTAAAACGTATTGATTCTTGTTATAATCTGTCTTGTGTGTGTGATTTGTTACTGTTTTCAGTAAAAAATCCAGGTTTTGTTGTTTGTCTTTTTCAGTAAAAAAAAAATCCAGTTTGAACCGGGTTAGGCTGTATAGACTGTGAAGCGTGACGTCATAATGACATTCTTGAAATGTTTTGCACACGGCACATTTACCTGTGCAGTTAGCATAAACAAAACGTAGTACCCACGTACCAATGTAAACACAGTGTAAACAACTCCGTATTTAGGGGATAGGTTAGGTTAGGGTTAAAAAGGGGTTAGGGTTAGAGGGGGCTAAGGGGGATAGGGTTAGTTAGGGCTAGGGGGTTAGGGTTAGTAAGGCTAGGGGGGGGGGGTTAGGGTTAGGGTTAGTTAGGGCTAGGGGGGATAGGGTTAGTTAGGGTTAGGACTGCACTCAGTTGACCCCCCCTATCCCCCAGGGGCTGCACTCCCTTGACCCACCTATCCCCTCAACCAATCAAAACTGATCACGTGATTTCTCTCAGCCAATCAGAATGCGGTCCTAGCGGGGCTGCTTATACTACTAACATCAAACGTTCGAAAACATTGCCGAGAGGACCAAATGTTATAATTGCAGCAAATGTATAGTTTAAAGAGGATTTGGGTTAAAAAAAATAATCCAAATGAAAATTTTAATAATAGAATGTTTTGTTTATTCCTTCTAAGAATTTTTCATTCACATTGAGATATTGAGACTACCATTTGACGGAGGAAGACTGCGAATTTTGAACCTTTACTCGGCGTTAAAGGCCACTGGGTATCGTGGGGTTTCTTTTGAACCAGCAGCTACAAGCGATCCAAATATCCTGCAGTGTGATTCAAACTCGCGACGTAAGATTGAACTTCCTTATTCGCGACTCTAAAGTACCCCCTCTGTACTGTGAAACGCAGACGACAACAAGCTTAACTGGAGTTACTGTAGTAATACACCTTTTTTCACCTGCATATGAGGTTTATTTCTCTCGGTAGATTTGAGCATACCCTATGTACGATCTTTGTTTTAACTGAGAAACGTAAGAAAGTAAGTTGATAAATCTAGGACATCAACAGTCTCGTTTAAAGTCATGATTATGCAAAGTTCTATAATCGATAGAATAACATCAGAATTTACAATTTATCATTAAGTGCTGACTGGCGTTTTCATACTTTACATTAAATCATTATTTACACATTGAAATTTCCACGGCTTTTTCCTTTTACTTGATCATAACAAGGGGCACACGGCAGGTGTGACCAGTCGAGAGGGGATGCTCATTCCTCCATAGCACCTGATCCCGCCTCTGATTTTTTTCAGGTCCCAGGTTGTTTTTCTGTCGATTTGTATTTTGGGCTTGAAAACAGCTAGTTTTTTTTTTTTATATTTTGTTCTTTTCCTTTAAATATTTCAGTTTTCAGTAGTTGTCTTGCTAGAATAATAGTCTTTGGGACACAAAAAATGACCTGCTAAATAAGAATAATTTAAAACATTCTCTTTAAGATTTCTTGGGAAAAAGTAAGATATGATGTTTTCAACTGACATTTTCTTTAGGTATCAATTATTTGTAATTCGTACGTACGGTATATTTTTGTTGATCCCGTGTTTGTATATTTTGAAACACTTCTCTGTTTGGAAAAAGATTAATTGTTTCTATTTGTCCCTATGATTTTGGAGATTCATCTTTTGGATATCTGATATTGGATTAATAAAGTTTTTTGACCGCGAATTGCAGATCTTATAACTAATATATCGAATAACATTGCTTTTATCCATATTTTGCTTGATTTTTTTCACCCTGAATCAATAATTTCATTATATAGTGGTTTTCTTAAGGACAGACGAGACGTTCCTTAATAATAAATAAAGTTTTCTAAGAGTTTGACATTAAAGTGTTGCTACTGAAACATGTTTACTCACAAAAAATTGAGGTACCTTACCAGGCATTTCTGCAAGATACCAGGGGTAGTTTTTCTTATATAATCCTTTGGGGAAGAAAAATAATTTTCCAATTTCAAATGTTTAAGTGTTTGGATTTTTTAAAAACGTCTAGAAACTGGTTTAGAAATCAGAATTTTATGAAAATTTTGAATATTTTTCATACATTACGAAGATATACAAAACAGATTTTGAGGAACGTCTCGTCTGACCTTAACGATCCCTCTGCGTTTCGATGTTTTCTATACAATATTGGATTTCGAAATCACGTTAAAGCAAAAATATAGCCATAAAGATAATTATTTGAACTATGTGAACTATGGTCTGTATGCAAATGATTTTTTTTCAAAACATATAGTATGTTATTGCAGAAAGAATATTAATAATTGTCATTCAGTAGCGAGTCTGGTGTACAAATTTTCGAGGCAGATAAAAGACAAAAAAGTATGATATACACGATATCATGAAACATTTCGTAAGTTCTACGATCGATACAATGACCTTACTAAAATATAGAATAGCGCAAAAGGAAGATGCCTCACTGAAACTGATAGTGCATCTACAATGAAACGTGATAACCATGGCCAACCAAATAAGTTTATAAACTTAAAGATGAAAGATGAACTCTGCAACCTGAATGCAATTATTCTATATTCATCGAAATCTTATTTTACTTATTTGTTTTATTAATTATCTGCACTTAGGATTGAAATGCGACATACATGTATATTTTTCTGTTTGAAAATGAAAAGAAAGCAACATACGAAAAAAACATCCTTGGTGGAAAACAGTCATTTCCTTATTGGTAGTTTAATAATTTGATCATCTTTTGTGTAATTGACCAAAAAAAAAAAAAAAAAAAAAAAATTGAAAGAAAATTTCTCAGATATTCAATTAATGCCCGGGGTTTTTTTTCAAAATGAAATTCAGATTAAAATTTAAAACTTCATTAGTTTCAACGAAAATAACCAATTTCACAAGAGTTATTCGGAAAAATTCTATACCAAATACACACCATCAAATATTCAAAAGATATATTGCCAAAAGAAACAAACGGTAATTGCAGTAAAGCTTCAATTTATTGAGGATTTGTTTATAAAATAATGGAAACAAAAGATTAATTTCATAATGAAATGGTAAAAGTATTGAATAAAAAGTTGTAAATAATTGTAAATATTCTCTTTTCCAAATACGAGTTAGAATTGATAAAGGATCTTTTAGTTTATAACAGATTCGATATCCTACACAGTAATCTAGAGAAAAAAACACATTTTAATACCATGGGAGCAAAAATTCAATAAGCCTGGAATATTCTATTTCACAAGAGATATACAGAGAATTTCTAAACCAACTACAGACCATCAAGCATCAGAAAATAAGTCGCCAAAGGAAACAAACGGTAATTGAAATAAAGCTTCAATTTATTAAGGATTTGGCTACAAAATAATGAAAACAAAAGATTAATTTCATAATGGAATGGTAAAAGGACTGAATGAAAAATTGTAAATAATTCTAAATATTCTCTTTTCCAAATACTAGTTAGTATTCATAAAGTATCTTTTATTGATAACAGATTCGATATCCTAGCATCAATCTAGAGAAAAAACACATCTTAATACCACGGGAGTAATTCTTCAATAAGCCTAGAGCAGAGAATTATACAGATATTGAAATTTGTCAGTCAATGTGGATTAAGCAATCAAGAAATACTTTTATTTTCTTGCTTTTTCTCTCCGATTATCATCATCCGAACCCCCTGACTTAGAATGAGAAGAATTAATACATTACCATACCAATGTACATACATGTATTTTTACCAGTTTGTATGTTAAAATAGTATGTAATATAATTTCCGATGAATGAGTAAAACTCACAAATATACACTTTGTTTTGAGTGCTTCATTTTATACACAAGAATCTCAAGAAAATGATATAAATTAATTACATTTCAACAAAACATGTTTGCAGAACTTGAAAGTTATTCTGTAAAACACTTGATTAATTTTTTTGGTGCGTGCCAGAAAAGAAAATCAAAATGAATTTTTAAACGAAGCACCATTTTAACATAACTTATTATCTTAATTCCCAAGGATGAGTTGCGTTATAAAGTCTTTGAAATCACATTACCTTGATAGATGACAGTCCAGTTATCTTGTTTCTTCTAAATGCAGATAATGAATTGTATAGAAAAAAATCAATGGATTTCAAGAAGCTTTTTATAGAAAATTATCGAGTTCGACGATGTTGAGATTTCTTTGCATTAAATGTTTTGAAGACACCGACTGATAATTGTTTTTTTCTTCAGGAAAACCAGTTCTATATAATATTATTTGATTGATTGTATGTTGTTAAAGTCCCTCTCGAGAATTTTTCACTCATATGGAGACGCCACTATTTGCCGGTGGAGAGCTACAAATTTTGTCCTATACTCGCACTCAGGGCCATATATAGTAATTTTTTTTTCTGAGAATTTTCAAGTCACATTGAGTCGGCACTACGTGACGGTAAACGGCTGCAAATTATGCCTATATTCGGCAATATGAGCCTTTGAGCAATGAGGGTTCTTTTATGCCAACACCTACTGCGACACGAGATCTCACTTCTCATCTCACAGTGAGTTCTTACCCGCGACGTAAGGATCAACTGCTTACTTAACGACTCCAGAGCACTGTAACCTCTGCACTCTGCATGTAAAACTGAATAATATGAAATTATGCATATTTAAATCTCTCAGGGTAGAATTAAAACATAGAACAAGATTAGCATTGCAATTTAACATAAACATATTTTATCTTTATTATGCTTGATTTGGCATTTTATAGAATTTTCCCGAACTGTACCGATGTGCCATAGACAAAGAAGAAATTTGTTTTAAAAGTAAATAAGTCATCATCTTAAAATAGCATCTGCACTACTTTTCCTACAACTTGTGCATGCATGAATTGATAACTTCGATCGGTACGATTTTATTTTATTTCTAAATGGATTCAGTTGATGACACGGCATATTAAGGGTCATGCCATTGTCTTCAACCAATGAGTTATTAATTTTCCCGTCATGCTATGTTTTAGTATGTACAGTAATAAACAATCAAATTGATTGATAAAATAATCCTTACTTTGAAGCATTATCAGCACCTACCATGATATACATGCAAAGCCTTTGAATTCAAATATGATTGGAATAATTTTTACCTTTGTTTCAATTATATCTGTCTCTGCTTTTTATTTCACACATAATATACAGTGTTTACGACGTATACCCTTACCGGTAAATTGAAGAAATAATTCAAATGAAATCAATGTTCAATTTGATAACTTGATCTAAAAAAGTTAGGTGAAACAAAATAATACAAATACATGCTGACGAATATAGAATCGGTGTAAGTGTAAAATCAATACAGATGTTTTCTCTTGTTGATAAATATGTGCATCATTATAAAATACAAACATAAGAAAACGGGAAAGTCTCTAAAATTAGTTCGAATCCATAATTCACACCTTTGAAGCATAGCCCTTATGATTGAAAAAAAAATTGAATGCCCGTGACCTGTTTTTTTGGCGAGTCTCATCTTCTGTAAGTAATATTCCCCTTTTTTTAAATTGGTAAATGATCACAAACATCTCTTAAATACAAACAAATTCAGAGAGATACAAATTGACTGATTAAAGAATTTTCTTTAGTTTGTAATTTTATCATATACCCCGAAATTTTTTTCATCCGAATTTCAGATCAACGAAAATTGGTTGATATAAAAATCAATAACGTAAAAGAAATTTGATGGAAAACATGATATTAGGGGATGTCTTCTTACCATCTATACTGTATCGTATTTCACCGGAAATATAAAGTGTTATAAGATACCATATACACAACATAACTGCAGCAAATCTTTGAAAAACGATTGCCTGCCGACAAAGAGAAACGTGAAAAATGCGGCAAATAATCAATTGAGGATATAGAAAGAATTTTCAAGATAACAAAAAGGTATTTTAAATCTACTGATAATTCTTCTCTATTTAATTATTCAATGATAATTCATGAACAAAAACTTGAAGGTGTAGAATGTTTATGCATTTCTCTCAATAAAACTAAAGCTTAAGGGAATGTATTTTTTTCATTATGAAATAGGATATTCGAGGTGTTAATCTAGAGAAAACAGAAGATGCTTATTACCATGGGAACAAGACATCAATAACAGCCTTAGGACTGCAATATACCGATATTATTCTAATATGCAAGGAAAAATATGTTTTCTCAATAGTCTTTACACTAAGCAAAATGCTAGCACGTTTAGTTAATATACCTGTAGCTCTTGAGTAAAGAAGGTACAGAGCATCTGCCGTTTAGTTTATTGTGAATAAAAATCAAATACAATGAAACATAATGAGATTACGAACAGTTTTCAAGATCAAAAGTCCATAAAAAATACAAAATAGGAGCTGAGCAAACACGGACCTCCGAAACATCAGAGGTGGGATCAGGTGCCACGGAGGAGTGAGCATCCTCTGCCGACCGGTCACACCCGCCGTGTGCTCCTTGTCATGATCGGGAAATAACGGAAAAATCCGACGTTAATTCAGTGTATAAATAATGGTCTAACAATAAGTATGAAAAACGTCAATCAGCATTTGACTCAAAAAGTGATAAGGTTAAGTATAGTAGCAATACGTGAGGAAAAAAAACCACGTTCGTGTTCAAGTTTTATACTGGCATCAAGGTTGAAAATTTATATTCCAGAAAATTAATCTAAATATCAGTTTTCCCCTCCCCTAAAACCCCAGACAAAATGAGAGAAAAAATAGTTAGTGGTAGAACGCATTTGCTTTAAATATAATAGTGAGATAATTGAAATATTTGTTATTTTGAAGCAATTGAAATATATTATACCACTACCCTATTTTGCTACTTAACAAGTTTCAGAAGAAATAAATACGGAACTGACCTTCAACTGTGTATTCTGAGGACTATGTTTGTTCAAGATCTGCTTTCTGTAGAGGTTTAATGAATGCAAGAATAAATGGATGATATCATTTGTTTTAGTTCATTAATGTTTTTAAGATTTTGATTTTTCATTAAATTTATGCATCATACATTTTATGCTTTTTTACAAACTTAAACAATTGAACAGGTAATATTAATGCTTAGAATAAAATTCAATCTTGTGCCGTGATTAAAATTAAGCTTATATAACTTAGGTTTGTAAAAAATATGTTTTAAAGATATATAAAGTCTCAAACTTTATTTATATCTTTCCCTAATGAATTTACTTAATAAACTTTGAGTATGTTATTCAAAATGCTTAACTAAACCTGCTAGCATGTAAAATATGATAACTAATATATATACTGTTGAATAACATATTTTCGTAGGGGTAAATATGTTCGTGTATTAATGGACGACGACCCAGGAAATTCAAGTTCTAAACAAAATGTACTACATGAAATATGAATACCAAGAATAGTAATCAAATTCTCGATTATTGGAGCAGAGCAAACATGACCCATAAAAATTATAGTTGGGATAAGGTGCCATGAATGAGTAAGCACCACCTGTAAACCAGTCACTTTCCAGTTTCCTCCCTTTCCATATTGGGAAAAAAAAAGAAAAAAGAAAAAAAAACAATTGTAGTGATTTAGAGTGAAAATAGTGGCCTATTAATTTGTATGAAAACGTCAATAACTGTACATTGTAATTGTTAAGAAGGTCACTATATTGACCATAGAATTTACGAAATGGTTTCTTCTCACAAGATCTGAAATCTTGTATAGTCAGCTTATTCGTGAATGCTCCAGTAGTTTGCTTAGTTTTAGGAATTGTCCTTAGGTAGAGCATTTTCTTGCATATGGAATAAACTTGGAGATTAAAAAATCCATATGTAGGCGATAATGGTATAGTGCTACTTGTACGTAAATATGGGAAATTTGCTACAAATTTTTTTTAAGTCATCACACAATGTAATTAAGATAAAGTTTTTGTTGTAAGATTGACGAATAAAATTGCATATGGTTCTAGTTCGATCCACAAATCAAAGCTCCGTGAAATATTTTCATATAACAGGTATCTTCAGAATTTTAAGTATACAAAAAATATTTGATTTTACAACATATTTTGATCAGGAGCAACAAAATATAATTCCGAATATTATTCTACATTTCGTCAATATTACAATTTATAATTTATCAACTGGTTTAATGCTAATAAATAAAAATAATTAAAACATAAAGTTATAATTGCTTTTCTTTTTTTCTATTATTGAAGTTATTCAGTTCTTTTTTATTTGGTTTGTTGAGATATATTTTTGTGTCCAGGTAAATCATGTATCATACTCGAGGACAGAAATGTAAAAATTCTTCAAATGTGTTAAAGGTATATAGTTTAATTTGTAGATATTTATCTTCATTATTAAAAAAATATATATCAGAATTAAAAAAAAATCTTAAAAAGTTTCATACACAAACTTCTCGTTTAAAAAATGTAATGGTAAAAGCTGACTTACTTTATAAATGTAACGACACCAATATTCGCGATGTTAACTTTGATAGAATCCCATGACTTCTCTAATAAATTAAGTTGTTCTTCAGAGAGTCTGGGTCCTGCAGCTTCCTTCACTGCAATTTTGTTGTAATTAGTGTCACCACAGAGAGGGCTAGTCACTACAGAACCCATGTCATAAGACAATAGAAGAAGATAATAACACTTTGTTTTCACAATTCACTTTCTAACGTTGTAATTAACACTCAAAACAATTGTATAATTCCTGTAGCTTATGGAGAATTTAATCTGCCTTTCTATTTTCCATTGTATTGACACTGTCGCTAGGCTGTGTTTGCAACGTACTCACTTTTTCTTGAATTAATATCTTTGGAGGATTAACTAGTATAAATATGACAAATCGCAATTCCGATTAATGACCTCTTTACGTCATAGCAAGTGCTCTTGGGTTTTATTCTTTCGTTATTCACTTTCATAAAAAATGAACAACACTCACACAAAAGAAATTGACCATAAACATAATAAAGACTACCTTTCCTTCTTAATGAGATACTTTCGCTATAGCAACAGCCAATAATCACCATAATGGAAAAGTCATCTGAAAAAATTCAATTTTACATGTATTCTACATGAATTTCTGTTAAATACAATATATGACTGTCAGAAAACCCCCTCTTTTATATGTAAAATGCAATTACTTCTTGGCTTCCTCTAAGTAACCAAAAGCATATTAAATTCTCTGTTGGAAATGTTCAGAGAATATCATTTTACGTATTTCGTCAGCACGTCAAATCCATACTTTGAGGAGAGAAAATGCAATTTTTCGTTGAAGGAAATCACGAAACCAATTTGTTACCAGTTATTCTAGACTTAATAGAGCTCTCAAGCTGTATTTACTAATACATTAACATGCACATATGTAA
>NW_026927153.1:2500-28966 GCF_032062105.1 Saccostrea cuccullata | reverse complement strand
TCGCAATTCGGCCAAAATGCTATTTTTTGTCATGCTTTACGTCTTGAAAGGAGGGGAGAATTTTTATAAGCCATATTGAACAAAAGATGTTCAGAAAATCGTGATAAAAATGAGAAACTTTAAATTCATTGAAGGAAAACTTAATGTCATTCTCTTTTAACGAATATCTCAGTCAAAATCACATCTCATCTTATCGAGAAATTCAACGGAAGACCTACTCGTTGCTCGCAACGAGATCTCATCTAGTTCTTATTATTTTTCTTCCTGGGAAAATTTTGTCCGCGAGTGATCTTGTAAACTATACATCCGACTTAGGTGAAACCTTTTTAGGGTCAGTAGGCATGTTATGTAGAGTTGCCCAACGAAGGTCATTTTGCGCGCACGTGCTTGCAAGAGCACGCACGTGCAACACGTTAAATGGCCAATATAATGTATACTGCCGTAACTTTTCTATTTTTTGATGAAATGCTTTGAAACTCATAATGTAAGGATATATTAGTAGTATAGACAAGACGACATGGTCAAAATACCAGAATCTCACGCGCATGCACGTGCGCTTTGCTCTGATTGGCTGAAACTAAAGTCTCAATATCTTTCTTGTTTTTTGACGAAATCCTTTGAAAGTTTGAATATAGCCCTGCATTAGGATATGCTACAACATGTTATAAAGCAATTATCATGAAAACACGTGCATGCACGTGCGCTGAAACTTTAAATAGCTATAACTCCCTTGGTTTTCAACCAAACAGGATGGGATTTGGAACATAGATATATATAATGGACTTCTACAAGAAGGTATGGTCACCATGCACATGCATACACGTGCATGCACGTGCGCTGCAATCTGATTGGCTGAAAATTTAAATAGCTATAACTCCCTTGATTTTCAACCAAACAGGATGGGATTTGGAACATAGATATATAAAATGGACTTCTACAATAAGGTATGGTCACCATGCACATGCATACACGTGCGTGTACGTGAGCTGCAATCTGATTGGCTGAAACTTTAAAAAGCTATAACTCCTTTGGTTTTCAACCAAACAGGATGGGATTTGGAACATAGATATATTAAATGGACTTCTACAAAAAGGTATGGTCAATATGCACATGCATACACGTGCGTGTACGTGAGCTGCAATCTGATTGGCTGAAACTTTAAACAGTTTTAACTCCCTTGGTTTTCAACCAAACGGGATGGGATTTCGAACATAGATAGATTTAATGAACTTCTACAAGAAGGTATGGTCACCATGCTCATGTATGCACGTGCGTGCACGTGAAATGGGTAAAATCAAAAATACACTTGAATGAGCGAATTTTTTAATACTTTTGGATTAAATACTTTAATATTTAGTATATTAAAATATATAGATTGTGTAGACAAGATGATATGGTCATTACGTATATGCCTTCACATGCGCACACATGCAATGCTAAAATTTGAATGAGCATGGTACATTTCTGGGTAAACATTGTTAAAATTTCAAATGCATAGAGTTTGTGTTAATATATGAAGCTTACAGGGAATATGGCACCAAAAGGGAGTTGGGGAGCGTTTGGGGAACATCTGTAACGGTCCCCGTTACAATTAGCACTAGTTATTCTTATTTTTCTTCCTGGGAAAATTTTGTCCGACTTAGGTAAAACCTTTTTAGGGTCAATAGGGATGTTATGTAGATTTGCCGAACGAAGGTCATTTTGCGCGCACGTGCTTGCAAGAGCGCGTACGTGCAACAAGTGAAATGACCAATATAATGGATATTGCTGTAACTTTTCTTTTTCTTGATGATTTTTTTTGAAACTCATAATGCAAGGATACATTAGTAGTATAGACAAGATGGCATGGTCAAAATAGCAAGATCTCACGCGCATGCACGTGCGCTTCGCTCTGATTGGCTGAAACTAAAGTCTCAATATCTTTCTTGTTTCTTGTCATAATCTTTTGAAATTTTGGACATAGTCCTACATTATGAAGATCTACAGCATGATATATAAAATATTTCATGAAAGCATGCGCATGCGGGCGTGCTGCAATCTGATTGGCTGAAACTTTATATGGTTATATCTCCTTTGTTTTTTGACGAAATGCTTTGAAATTTAAAACATAGTCATGCATTAAGATATCCTTAAATATGATATAGAAAAAACTCATGAAATCACGCGCATGCACGTGTACTGCAATCTGATTGGCTGAAACTTTATATGGCTATATCTCCTTTGTTTTTTGACGAAATGCTTTGAAATTTAAAACATAGTCATGCATTAAGATATCCTAAAATATGATATAGAAAAAAACTCATGAAATCACGCGCATGCAGGTGTGCTGCAATCTGATTGGCTGAAACTTTATACGGCTATATCTCCTTTGTTTTTGACGAAATGTTTGGAATTTTAAAATATAGTCATTCATTTAGATATCCTTCAATACGATAAAGATAAAAATTTATGAAATAACGCGCATGCATGTGTGCTGTAATCTGATTGGCTGAAACTTCAAATGGCTATAACTCCCTTGTTTTTCTACCAAACAGGATGGGATTTAGAACATCGATAAATAAAAGGGACTCCTACAAGAAGATGTAGTCATTATGTACGTGCTTGCACGTTAAATGAGTAAAATTAAAAATACACTCGAATGAGTGAATTTTTTAATACTTTTGGATTAAATGCTTTGATATTAAGTATATTAAAATTTGAGATATTGTAGACAAGATAATATGGTCGTTATGCACATGAACACGCGTGCAATGCCTATTTTTAAATATATTTTGTATTTTTCTGGGAAGACCTTGATTAAGTCTAACTTCCATAAAGTATTTCTTATCTAATAGAGATTACAGGAAATATGGCACAAAAAGGGAGTTGGGGAGCGTTTGGGGAACATCTGTAACGGTCCCCGTTACAATTAGCACTAGTTTACAATGCCTCCAACATAACAATCAAAAAGCGATAATAGAGTTTCATGATTAAGGGACAAACCCCTTATATTTTTTTTCAACACAAATAATGCTTTTCTACCCTAGTCAGACAACTGTTTTTCCGCCATTGCAAATTTATTATTATATTGAAAAATAATTCCAAGATATGTAAATTGTTCGACAATTTCCAAAACATGTTTACCAATGAACCATTTTTCATTAGATTTGATTTTGCCCTTATTTCTAAAAATTAAGACTTTAGATTTGTCCACATTAACACATAAATTCCAGGACTTACAATATTCAGACAATTCATTCAAAAGTGATTGCAAACCTTCAATTGTTTCAGAAAAAAGGACCATATCATCTGCATACATTAACAAAAATAAGTTCAGTGACATTAGATCATAAGAGATACAGCCAGATTTTAAAAAAAACTCATTTCAAAGTCATTCACATAGAGATTAAATAAAATTGGAGATAACACTTCTCCCTGCATCAAACCAATATTGTTACAGAAATAATCACTCAATTGGCCTTCTACCACAATGCAAGATTTCACATTATTATACAGAGCTTTTATGACCTTTAGCAATTTACCTTGGATACCCACTTTAGATAACTTTATCCACAGTTTAGATCTATCAATAGAGTCAAACGCCTTTTTGAAATCAATGAAAGCACAATACAGTCTTTTACTTTTAGATAAAGTGTTTGAAATCAATGAATGAAGAACAAATATTGCTTCACGTGTACCGCAATTAGGTTTAAAGCCAAACTGTGCATCTGTTATTATATCGTTACTTTTCGACCATTCTAATAATCTATTATTCAATATTGAAGTAAATAATTTAGCCATGTTACTAACAAGACTTATACCCCTATAATTGTCTGGGTTCTTATTGTCACCTTTTTTGAAAATAGGCACAATTACAGATGATGACCAACTTTTCGGGAAAAAACCTGTGTCTAAAATACAGTTAAAAAGTTTACTTAACAAGGGAAGTAGGTATTCCTGGAATTCAATAAAATATTCATTCAATATCCCATCTTCGCCATGCGATTTTCCTTGCTTTAAATTACTAATAGCGCTTTTAATTTCATCTTCACAAATTTCTTTATCAAGTTCTTCAAAAACACATTCACCACCTACATTTGCACCATTCGAGTTACCGATTTCTTCAATTTGAGTGATATCTTTGAAGTGCTCATAAAAAGTTTCTATTGATACTTTTGAAGTTGATTTTGTTCTTCTATTAAATATGGCAAAAAATTGTTTGGGATTATTTTTCTTCAATATGTTTAACCTATTTCCTTCTGCTTGTTTGTACAATCTTTTAAGCTTTGTTTCTTCTTTCTTGTAAATGCGTTTTTTATTAATCAAATCCGAGTGATTTTGTATATTTTTACAGTTATTGAATGTACGTAAAGCTACAATATAATCTCTATAAAGATCTTTTAAGTTTTTATCAAACCAGGGCTTATCATCTGAACTTAAGAAAGTGGAGTGTTTTGATCTTTTGCCAGAAGTTCTATGGTAATGATCAGTATTTACACGAAAAAAAACTACAGTGGACCTTCAGATATCCGGACGCCAGATATCCGGATGCTTCAGTATCCGGACGATTTTTCATCGGATCGAAATTTTAAAATGTTATTCTGTCTTGTTAAACTGGTGATTCAGATATCCGGATGCTTCACATATCCGGACAAATTGACTGGGAACCAAAGCGTCCGGATAAATGAGGGTCCACTGTACCTACATCAACATTCAACATATCAGTAATTTTTGCAATACAATTGTCTAGATAATTTTGTGTAGAAATTCCATTAAAATCCACATGACTATACATGTCGTCTAATGAATTGAAAAAGTCTTTGCATGTTTCACTATATGTTGGATCCCATTTGTAAATACTACGGGTTTTATAAACATGCGAATTAGTGTTTTCAGAAGATTCCATAGACAAAGAGCATCTCAATTCGATATGTAAAGGTGCATGGTCTGAAAATGTAGTAAAGTTACAGACAATAAATTTACTAATAGAATCAAACATGTCAGTTGTGGTCAATAAATAATCTATTGTACTAAGACCACGAGCACCATTAAAAGTAAAGTCGTTGGAATGTCCACCACTATGCCGACCGTTCACAATACGCACACCTGTGGCTTTACACAACGACAGTAACCGGTTTCCGTATTCATTGTGACCTAGATCTGGGTTGACCCTCGCAGTCAGCTGATCGTCAGTTCTGTATTGTAATGTGTTGTTCACCGATGCATGTAACTCATCATTCAAGATAAAATCAGGCAAAGATTTTGTTCTACTGTTGAAGTCACCAAATATAAAAACATCACCAACCAACATATAAAAGCTTAATAGTTTTTCTAATTCCTCAAATAAATTAATTTCATTCTCTTTGAAAAATACAGAATTGTAAGGGGGGAAATATGTAAAAGCAATGTATATATCATTATCGTGATTACAAAAATCTTTATCTATTTTTAGCCATATAATTGTATCATAAACAGCTTCAACAAAAGTAATGTATGGAATATATTCATTTCTTATAAGTATAATAGTCCCCCCACCATGCATAGTTCTAGTTTTCCTAGGAAAAATGAACGCTTTGAAATTCGGATCGTCGATTTTATAATCCTTTTCAATCCAGCATTCAGATAGGCAAATTATGTCATACGTACACAAAAAATTTCTCAAATTGTTATCTTTCCATTTATTGTCAAAACCTCCGTGTAAATTCCATCCTATGATTCGTAATACATCTTGGCTCTCCTGACCCCTCTATTTTCCCCTACCACCTCTGCCACCTCTTCTGAATCCTCTTGCACCCCCCTCTGATTAAGGATACTCGTACTCCGGCGTTTCAGATCCAGCATCAATGTATAACTCTCCATCGATGTAAAGTTTGTCTTTAACAAGGGATGCCTTTTTTTCATCTTCCTTGGCCTTCTTATAAATGGGGTACAGGCCCTTCCTCCGTTCTTGTATTTCTTTTGGGAATTGTTCACCGATCGACAGGTGTGTTCCTTTAAGTTTGAAGGCATTTTTGCGGATGAGTTCACGCTGGGGGAATCTGTTGAATTTTGCTACAATCGGGCGTGGTTTTACGTTGTTTCTTCTGCCGATTCTGTGTGCCCTTTCTATTAGAATGTCATCCTCTAGTTCTAACTTGGCAGAGCATATTCTCTTAACAATAACTTCACAGTTTTCTTGCTCCCCTTTTGGTGCCTCTTCTACTCCGTAGAATAGTAAATTGTCTCGCATTGATCTGCATTGAAGGTCAAGGATATCATTTGTGAGTCTAGCGTTCTGCTTCATGGAATTTTCTAATGCTGTTTTCAATTCAGAAAGATCATTGAGTGCTTTTGAGGTGTTTTTATCGTTAGTGTCCAGTGATTTTTAAATAAATTCTTGGCTTTTTTCTACCTCCAAGACACGAGTGTTTAGACTTTTTATATCATTTTTCAGACTTGACAGGGAACTCTCAATCGATTCTAACTTTTCAATTTTTTTGCTCATAACATCTAACTGGGAAAACATTCCTTGAACCTACTGAGGGGTAGCCGGAGGGGAAGTGTTCGATTGAAAATTTTGGAATTGTGATTGCATAGGTGTCATAGGTACTGATTGCATGGGCTGCATTGGCTGCATTGGTTGCATTGATTGTAACTGATGATACGATAGGTTACCTACTTGTTGGATGTGCTGTAATTCAAAGTCGGCACTACTGTTCTGACTGTTCTGACTGGCCGCCATTTTACCCTGTGCAAGTTTCTTTTGTTTCTTTTTCTTAGGTGGTTTAGAGGGTGAAGGCGACCCAAAATTCATATGAACCGTCTGAACCGATACTACATACACAGTACTTACACATTCACATAATATCCCAACCGAAGAGTAATGTTACTGGGAGTGAGAACACAATAAATGTCGTAAATTATCTCAGTGTAAAAAACATGTCCACCTCTGTCCATGTCACGTGATACACCAATTAATATCATCATTGTTATGAGTCATTTGCAGCTGCAGTTTGGTATCGTTTCATTTGTTTGCTGGTCTATGGGAACATTTTAAGAAAATGCATAAAGCCATACACGAAGAATATTTTAACAATTTTTTAAGGGGGGGAGGGGGGGTCTGGAAATGAGGATACTTAATGATTAACCATGGGAACTGTTGTTGTCCACCTGGTCAATAACTATAAAAAATACAAGTTTAGAGTTTTTTAGAGTGAGATTTTTGTCTCAGTGTGACAAAGGTTCTAGCACAAGAAAGCTGTAGAATTTGGCTTCATAAACTGTGGAGTAAAACAGCAATAATTAATCATTCATATGCCTTAGAATAGATATGCTGGGTTCAGCCACAAACAAGGAGCAAATTATATTAGTACAAGGCGTAAGAGTCGCACAAGGGTAAGAAGCTGTTACTACTATCTCAGAATGTCTCTAGATTCATACTGGTCCTTTATAAATGAAATTAAACTTCACAAATTGTTAAGAAAATAAATCAACCTTCTCAGATTGAGTTTGCGATAACTTCCTAGAATTGACTGGGATGCAAATTAAAGCTTGTAAATTAGCATTTAAATAGAAATATTAATAATTTCAAGCTCTAATGGACTAAATTCTCTACCCTTAAATGTCGTAATACTCTCATTACTGACATATTAAAGCATTTTATTGTCTAAAAGCATTACCCAGGGGAAACAAAATTCATTAACTAACCAGTACTTAATAAACAAAGATTACATTGGGGGAAAGTACCTTTTAAACAAGTAAAAATTAAAATAATAGAATATTTTAATTAAATACTGGGGTGGAAAGATGTACGAAAACAGTAGAAATAGAATGACAATTAAAGAAAAAAAAATAATAATGATAAAAAAAATAAAATAAAATATTTTAAATTAATTCTTTTAATTAATTTAAATGAAGGGAAATAATTCTTACAAAATCTAAGGTCATAAATTAGGACACATTCAACCCTTACATGCTAATGGTAATAAATTAGAGTTATGACGAAATAAATTGAGTATTTAACAGTAATGCATCTTTAATGTATTCAATGTCAGTGATGTCACACACCTACAACATACTCCAGACTCTATATTCTCAGATATTTAACCTAATTTCATCATTCAAAATTGTTGTACATGACCAATCCATTGTCATTTACACATAGGTATGTCCATTGCCCACCAACTTATCTGAACTATTTTGCATGTGTGAATGATGGTATAAGAAGCATTGTAGAAGGAAGTGTCAAGTAACATAAACCAACTAAAAAGCCCAGTAAAGACATATATTTGCTTGCTTATTGTCATGATTTACAACCTGTTTCAGAGTACATAATCCTCAAAGTTCAATTGCCAAAATTTAATGTAGAGTATTCTATGTTGTAGTTTTGCACCAAAACACAAAAATCAACAGATTGATCTTGAGTCTGCATCACAAAATCCCTAATTTTTTTTTATAATCATAATAACTCTCAAATGATTATATTATGCTGATTTGTATTGGATATGATAATATCTAAGGTTTGTAAGGTAACATAATTGATAAGGCACATATTTTATCATGATTGATCAAAATAAGTTTTACAAAGCAGTCTTTGGGACAGGTATACCCCAATTTTAGTAATATCAAGTTTTACCAAAATTCTTGGCAAATTTTACAAATAAAAATATATAAAGAATCATGCTATCTTGAAATGAATTATTAATGTAAATAAAGTAAATTTGTATAAAAATAAAAACAATTCTTTTTTAGCGTTAGGGCATCTAAGAATTGTGTGCATTACTCTGTGTGTCAGCATACGATGACCTTGCTTGAGTTAATCAAACTTGCAGATGGCAAATATTAAATTCCGCATGAATATAATAATATACCAAATTCCATAAGCTCAACAATCTCAAGTAAACATAACAAAGACAGGTATTAAATAATTTAAGCCAGATTCGTTTAAGTTAGGATCTACCTTAATAATCAAATATACATTTACTAGGTTTAAGGTATATTGTTACACTGATAAGAGAGATAACTCTTAATGACACAAATGTCTATTATTCCTTTATAATTTTTTTAAGTTAAAGAGCCTTTTTTGTCAAATTTTGCAAGACATGCTTTAATTGTGTGTATTTAATTCAGCATATACATTTCCTTTGGAAAATCATAAAAGTTAAAGAAAAATTTCATATTAGTAAGCAGAGGATTTATGAACCTTAACGTTAAGGGCGTAAGCTTGATATAAATTACTATTACCATTTTTCTGAGATGAAACTATTCTGTTCGAACCATGTTTTTGGTCAACATTCTTACAATTCTTGTTTTTGTTTTAGCTGAGTTAAATTGCCCTGTTGACAAGATGCAATATAAATCTAAAAGATACAGTTCCTTTAATTGAAGATTTATATGAGAGGTTGAATGGGACGATCGGTTCAACTCCCTTTTAACAGAAATTGCGGGTGGGTTTAGACAGTATTGAATAGTTTATAAAATATATTTGTCATTTTTGTAGGATACATATTAATTCTCGCCCACTACAATTAAGGTAGCAAATACTACCATTTCCCATCAGAATGCAACAGGGGAGGACGAGGTTACGAGTATTATTATAATTTTGAAAATTGCTGTCTTTCAAAAGCTTACATTAATAAATGTATTACCATGTGTTCACCTATTTTTACACTCTTTTCTGGTATTCTAATTTTTTCCCTATTACTTATCGATAGTTGGTTCATAAATTTTGAAGTACTAAAGAATGGTTTGAATTTATATAGATAGGTATATAAAGGGATCGGTTGGGGGTGGCGGATTAGGACACACATTGTTAATGTTAAAAGTTGTTAAAAGTAGCTTAGTACCTTAAGCTAAGAGGTCACAGTATCTTTTCCTTGTCCAATTTTGTATGACATTTGGGTTTGTTTCAGTACAGAATCCTTTAAGAGTAAAGACAACTATAAGCAACACTTGCAAAGATAGTTATATTTTTTCTAAGTTCTATATTACTTTATCACGCAAGGAAACTTGGTAAGATGTGTTTTAATGATTTAAAAGCCATATAAAGAGTGACAGCCTTTTAGGTAAATTATACAAGTAACCAATGGAGAAATACAGTGTCGGTAAGTATCAACAATGTTAGAGAAAATAGGCCTTGTTTTATACGGACAAGTCCTTGGTCCGTTTGTAAAACTTGTGTAATCACTTATTCTGAAAATTTTTATTGGTGAATGAGCAGGCCCTGGTCGACGGTGACCATTTGCGTTGAGGTATTGCCGCCGTCACCTTGGTTCTTGGCACCCCATTGGTGGCGGTTGCAGTTCCATGATTACTCGTAGTAGACACGAGTAGTCATGGCCCTTGCAAGTGGCGTATTCCGTCGCACCTCAACGCAATTGGACGAGTGCAACACATATTCTCAGGCTCATTCCATTGTTTATTGACTTGATTGATATTTGAATTGATTGATTGATTAATAATTGATTGATTGACAAGTAATTGACTTGATTGATATTTGAATTGATTGATTGACTGATTGATTAATAATTGATTGATTGAATTTGATTGATTATTGCATTGGTGACGTTCATGCATTTGTAACCTACCCAGTGCATGATCCGCCCGATTTGGGTCGTCACATTTGTTGTATTGATTGTTGATTGTGGGGCAGCTCTGTGGTAGCCCCAGCAAATTGATCACCGCGGCCAGAAGCGCCACATTAAACAAGCAAAATAACATCCATATTGTTTGTTTGATTTATAGGGAATCTGAAATAATCCATTATTTTGCAAGATTTGGGAAACTTATAAGGATACTTTTCGTCTCTGTAGGAGGAAATGTGTTTAGGTTTCAAATTCTTTTAGCATTAAAGTATTTTACAACAAAAATATGGGATAACATGCACCGATGATTCAATGTTTACATGATTGATGTAAATACTGAGAATGCTGGGGCGGATCTCATATACATGTACGAAAACGATTTCCTTTCCAATATTTTGATAAAATACCCGTGCCTTACACATTACTTCAATTTTGTCTATACCAGTAAATCAAATATTTGCACTTTTTCACCCATATTACATTATTTAGAAAATTACTTGTCTATATAAGCGCCGTCTATACATGCATGCATATAGGAAATCAATAGATCAGAGACATTTATTACCGTCTTCCTTGAAAGACGGTGTTGTATAGTTGAAGTTTTTTACAGTCTTCGGACTATGCACTTCCTCTCTTTTGTGTTTGGTAGAAATTGCATGATGAGAAAATTTTCAATTATTTCATTGGTTGAAATGCTGTTCAAGGCAAGGGAGATAACTTTCTGATGATCTATTTTTCGTACGACTTAACAATTTTGCAAGATTTCCAATCTTAAAAAAAAATGACAAAACGAACAACAAAATCAGCAGTAATTATTTCTTAATAGCATTATATTTTTATAGCAATAAATAAAAAGGTCTCTTTAATTTCATTATAAATAAAATTTGATAGTTATTGCTTGCAGGCTTTACAATTTGTTATTATTCTTTTCCCCTTTCTTGTTTGAAGAGTGAATGGGAATCAGCCGAGGTTTGCCGAAAGCTCTCGGCCAGTCAAAGTTCACGGAGATGACCGAGCGACAACCGTGGTAGGGCTAATGCCCGTAAAAAGCTAATTTAGAAATACAAAATCAAGAAATTCAAAAGAATTATACGACCTGTTAAGTATAGATCTGTTTACTGTTTAAAATTGTTGCTAAAGACGGTAAGCTTTTTTGAAAAGCTCTACTTGTATACAGCGATATAGATAGTTTTCGATAGGCCAAATTTTAGCGAGAGTTATTTCCCGTTGGCCGCCATACTGAAGGTCCAAATGCTCATATTCCTTCATTGTTCAACCAATTTAAAATTTTTATATTTGCTATTTTGAATTAGAAATCATCATTTTTCTGAAGTATATACATTTTTGGAAGCCCCCTTTATTTTAAAAAAAATTATTTGATAGAGATTTTCCACCAAATATTTCTGCTATATTTTCTTAAACTTGGTAAGACAAAGAGGGAAAATCACTGAGTCGACCTCCAATATGGCGACCGACGGGAGGCAACTTTCGCTAAATTCAGGCCTATCGAAAACTATCTATAGCAAGATCGATGTAGCGAAACGGCATAGGCCTTCATTTAAATTAATACCAGTGGCCCGGACTAGAGTATGCAACATAGAAATTCAGAATTAAACATTAAAAAAAAATAATTTTTATTATACCTACATGTATATACAATGGTCAAGAACCACAAAAAAAGATAGACGTGTCAAAGCGTAAACACGTGTGTAAAAAGAAAATCTGCGACGACGCTCACCGTCTGCAACATCATACCTTTATGACGTTATTTCTCTTGTTCTAGAAAAATTGCCATAAGGACCTTTTGTCGTGGTGGCAATCATATATATATGTAAGCGTGTAAGCGTGTAAGGGATTTAAAAGACCACATTTTTCTTTCCTCATCACGATTGTACAACTTTAAATAGAAATGGAAAACTGCATTTGAAAACTAGCAGGGACTATATTTTTGGCGGAATGTTGGCGTATGAAAATATCTTCTTTTCTCAAAGTTATAATAGAAAAATGAATTTAATTATAATATTTAAACAATCAATATTGATTTGACTTGAAGAAATTTTCAAATGTAAGTTTAATTAATAATAAAGCAATAAACTTTCAAAATATATCAAATAAATATTATTTTCAAACAAACTAGAACAATGTTAGCTTTTAAACGCTTCCAATCAAAGTACAGATTTGAGCCAAAAATCCATATAAATTAAATTGCTTTCTAAGTGAACGATCTAAGAAAACAATCAAAACTTTTTTCGTTTTTGTATCATTTTGTACATTCATAAGACTACTTCATTATATGTAAAAATAAGAAAAAGTTAGATATAGGAAGCATATAAAGATAACTAATATATCCTAAAAAATTAAGAAAAACAGAGAAAATTTGGATTAGCCAATATCTGAAATAGAAGTAGGCATCACATGATTGGCAACAGTATTTTTTTTAATTCTTAATGTCAAGGAAAAAGATAATGACCTTGACTTGACCTTGTCTCTAAAATAAAACGGTCAAATTTTACTCACTGATACTCACTGATATTGTCATCTTGATTCAGTGGAAATTTCATTAGTTTTTTAAATATAAGAAATATGAGAAGAATCCTACCTTAAGCGAAAAAAGAAAGGTAGCATATTGTTCAGAACATTATTTTGAACATCTTTTGTTAAATATTACTTTTCAAAATATTTCTCACTTTTGAGATATTAAGCTCAAACATTGAGCATTCTGGCTCCTTGTGGTCCCTAATTATGTACCATACGTCATAAAAATCATAATATATAGTCGTATATTGTTGAGATAAGCATGTTTGCTTCAGTAGTGTATAACAGAATATTGACTGATCAAGAGTTATCGTTTGAGGTCTTTTGGTCCCTTTCAGCCCCTAATTTGAGTGTCTAGCCCTTTTTTATGACAGTTCGAGATCTTGCAAAACAAAACATGACAAAAAAAACTTCTGTGCGGCAGCACTTTCACTATCAAATTCTATTTGTTTACAACTTGTTGCTTTCAGCCAGCACCAAATGAAAATCTCTAACCGATGTACATCCGTCCCTTCAATTTTAACAGTATCTCGTATACATCTCAAAGACGAAAAGTCTTGACATGAGATTTTTATCACCTTCATTTCATTAGTCAAATACATAACGTCTTTTCACTTCATGTTCAATCACGTGTTAAGTAGCATTTCTTTCTGCGATCAACTTAAGGTGCCCAGAATCTCTGACCTGTAGATATGATTATGTATGTGTTTTCAAAATAACTTCCTGTCAATGCTATCTCAATCATTTACAAAGGTGCGTATTCCACTCTCCATGACGAACCATTGCATTCTTGGATCTCCCTCCTGTTCAGTCTTTTGAATTAGTAATATTTTTTCTGTCTTGATTCTGACGGAATTTCCTTGTGCTAAAAATCTGCCAAACGATGCCCTCTGGATTTATACCGCTCCTTGTATCATAGTCCTTGACGATAAACCTCATTACGGTCCATTCGCTCTGGGTTTAGTGTTTCTGGTAGCGTATAAACAGTTTAGCATTCAACCCCTTATGAGTTCAGATTGACTTTCTATTGATGTTTGGTGCGGTATGTTAGCAATTCCTCAAAAATATTTGGAGAAAGAATCATCTTTGAAATCTTAATGCACTTTCTGCTTCCCTATTGGAGTGGGTATAATGATGACTTGTAAAGTTCTGTAGAAAAATACTCCCAATTTGTGACAATTTTCATAATTTCCTAATTTCTGAAGTGAATTGTGTTACATTATCAGATACAACCAGATACGACCTCTTTAGTTATTACACATCGTGCAATGATTTTTTTCATCTTCCCGATAACCTGATCACTTGTGATTGACGGTAGAAAAGTTATCTCATTAAATTTGAAAAAAAAAATTCCATGACAGCAACTAATTTCTTGTCATTTATACAAGTATGCACAAACCTTCGGGCATGGTCAATTTGGTTAGGGGGTGTTCTTAAATAGTTCTCTTTGTGGCAATTGACAATGGGTTAAGCAAAATTCACAAGTATTCATAAGTTTGCAAATGTCCTGACTGATACCAAGTCTAAAATCTTGCTCTGCAATTTGAAAGGTTAAGTTTTCCATAATGTATGCTCCTTAGAACTTCCATTCAGAGAGTCCCTGGTATTACAATGCGATTTAAGTATAAAAGTATTCCTCTCGACACTGACAGTTCATTGAGTGTTACAAAATAGTCTCAAAATTAACTTCTGTAAATAAAGGTCATGTGTGTTGGTCATCAGTGTTGTGTATGGTTGACTGTCTCTTGTAGAATGTTTTCTCCCTCTGTAGCTTGCTGTATTCAGTTTTCCTAATGGACTTGTTCAAAGTGTGTCCGAAGGATAAGATGTTTTCTAGGAACGTGTTCTGCATGCAAGCTGTATCACCGTAGTCGCAATAGAATGCGTCGACATCATAAAGGTGCTTATCTAAATATTTCTTATCTAAATATTATTTATCAAAGGAACAAGGGTTTGTGATCTTTAAGTTATTTAAATGATTTAAGCGAGGCTTGGCAATCTTTTTCAGTCAGAAAATATTTTAGCACTGGTCAGTTCAAAGAACAATAATCGACTGGTTTAATTTGTCTTCTTCCTGCTGGAAAAGAGCCGCTCCTAAGCCAAAGCTACTATCGTCTGCACTGACGATAATTATGTGTACCATTGTATGAAGCCTGACATCATGTTATTTGTATTTTTTGCATGAACCAAAGTATCATTTATGTTTATAACCTTCACCCCATCAATGCCATGAAGCAGTTTTGTTATCTCACGTTGTAATATTTTCAAAGCCAATGTAATTGAGATTGGTGCTCGTCTAAATCAGTAACTTCCCATAGGTTGTCAACCCACATTTATTTATTCGTTAGGAGAAAAGTATGAGGGTGTAAAGAATTTTGTAATAACTGCTTGAAGTTCTGAAAACAGTGGTGATCCTGCTAGTCTCGGAGAGATATAATCAAGAATTGGAACGATGTTAAATTTTCGTTCCATGAGTTCAAGCAGTGTGCAGCTGATCGTCTTAAAACCTTGCTTGTCCCTTTAATAACATGGATGGGAAACACGAATTATGGTCTTTTAAGTTAGTCTAAGCCGTGAAAACTCCACGATAGTCAATTTGAAATTCGCCTTACAGGTCCGAACAAAGCAGCGTGACATATTTCAGTTTTTGTTGGTACTGAAGTGTGCAGATTGCATGTTTGAACGATGACTAAGGTGTCTGCTCCTGACTCCTCAAACAGAGTAGACGAGTTCACAGGTATAATCACTTTTCTGTGTGTTTTAAACAAAATAGTATACCTAAATATTACACCCAGAACCTAGAGGATAGTACGAGGAATCAGGATTTTTATTGATTCATCATTAACTATTATGTCATTTCGACGGACCAGCTTGATAGGAGAACCTGAAAAGCTATACCATTTAAGTGGTTATACCTGTAGATATCGTCTACTATGTTTGCTTTTAGCTAAACAATGATTTTTTGCATGTTGTTAGTTACTTTTGTTACCTTTTCTATGATCTTGCCGCCTGCCGTGATGGTTACCTTTGCCACACCCACCGGATTTTCTGTGTCTACAACATATGCCTCTGCCAGTGTTCAAATTTCGCTGACATTGATTCATAACACTTGCAGGCTGCTTCAACCTTTGTAGCTGACATGCTCTGGTCCTTGATCTGTGATATTAACACCACGAAATTTACTAGGTATAATTAACTCTACATTATTCATTACACATCAACATTGGTCAACACTGATAATCCGTGAGATCATCCCCTCGATCTATGATTCTTTTCCTCCCTATGTTTCAGTTTAGACACATACTTTTTCCCCTCTGTATCTGTTCCTACTGAGAAATCTGTTTTCTGAAAGCTTCTCAAGTTATCCTGACCAAGGTTGCACAAGTAGTACACTATCTCAAACAATGTTCTGTTTAACAGCCCCATAGCTGTAAAAGAAAATGCTTCACTTTCATAAAGTTTGTTTAAATCTTCGGTTGAGATTTTCTCGGGTGCTCCCTCTCGCTTTAGCTTCTCCAACATGGCCTTAAATACTTCGTTGCATGACTTAAATTCATCGTAATTAATGATATCCACTATGTCTTCTTAAAAAAATGTTTTTGAAGTCCAAATCTCATTGTAATTAATGATTCTTAATATAGTAACTTCCGTCGGGTTTTCTAAATGCAGCATAAAATTTCCTCAGTTTTTCGGACATCTCCACAATTGACAATTTTTCCATGTCCCCCAGGCTTATTTCATATTTTTCTATAAGGTAGTTTTGTAAGAGTATTTTACAACCTTTTGAGTATTTTTACTGTTTCTAGATTCTAGAAGTGCTTCAATATCTGCATCGTCAAACGACTCGTACCTGCTTACAGACGACATTATATGGAAACTCTCTATGGTTGGTAATCTTCAATGTTGGAAGAATCGCCGACCAATCAAATGAAAGGAAATGAAAATTGGCGCTAAAATTTGCAGAACAATTTTCCGGGGGTGGATAGCAAAAACTGTACCCAGGGATATAGCTTTGTTATGCATGGAAATTTTAGACTATAGAAGAATAGTTTTTTTACTTTCTTTACTTCATATAGGAAACATTCTAACTGGATTATGATAATTTGCTTTATCTTGTCAACAAAGTAACAATACTCGTTAAAATTTCTAACTAAAGTTTCTATTGACTTATCGGCCCGCACTAATTTTTGTACGCGCTGATGAAATCTAGCTCCCTCTTGAAAAAAATTTTCTTTCGAAATTAGTCACGTAAATTATCTTGAAGGCTCTCTCAATTTTCTTATCGTTTTTATCCTTGAATGATTGCATATTGTTTAATGTCCCTCTCGAGAATTTTTCACAATTATGGTGACAGCGATTGGGAGCTGCAAATTTTGTCCTTTACTCGGCACTCAAGGTCATTGAGCAGGGAGGGATTTTTTTCGTGCCAGCACCTACTGCGACACGGGACATCGGTTTATACGGTCTCATCCGAAGGACCAGTCTCCACATCCCACAGTGGGGTTCGAATCCGCAACGAAAGGATTAAGTCCTTAATTCGCTATTCTAGTGCTGACGCTCTAACCACTGCGCCACGCGGTTGATTCTTCATCTTTGAACCATAATGACTTCTGCCTTGATATCCAGTGCGTAAATGAGTGCGCTGAGCTGGACCTCTTTGTCAACTTTGTTCAATTTTGCAGGGTTCTCCATTATTAGAGATTTTACTGTGTTGCAGAGTTTACGCGAAGCTTTAATATTTTGCGGTTTTTTCGCGAACAAATTCGCAACTGAATTCATTATAATTACAAAAGATTTTTGACGCCATTTTGAAGCGCTAGTAAATCTCTCTTTCCAGTCAAGCCACTCTGTTGGGTTGATATAGTTTAAACTTTCGTGGGAAGAGGGAATAAGGCAAGATTCTTTAGGGATTACTATAACGGCTAAATCTGTGAATTTAGGTTTATAATGATAGACAAGCCATCAAAAACAAGCGTAGTCAAATAAATATTTATTAAGAAAACAAAGTAACGGGACATTATACACAACAATGCACATGCGGTCAAATGCTGCACAAACAGCTTACAAATTTAACAACAAATGATTAATACATGAATCCAAAAGAGTAGACATCTCTACGATCATCAATCAAAGATATTATTTTTTTTTGTTCCTAATTACGAGATTTTTTTATATATTGATTTTTTTAAATATTTGAATTTGTTTATTTTAATTTAGATATTTCCTTGAAAAAAGAAGACATTTTGCGAAATTTTGAAACATCAGGAGCATAGATCGATAAAATTAAGACACATATATCTAGAAAAAGTCTGCACAAGTAGAGGAAAATTAGAAAAGGGGGAAATTGTCATTGTTTCTGTTATTGAGAGCAGGGAAACCATTTAATATGAGAAATACCGATATGATGGAGAAAACTTTACTGTCGTTTGTAAATGATGGAGAGAAACTTCACTCTCTGAAGACGAGAAGACACACTAAGGGCATTCCATTGGTACAATAAAAGAAATATTCAACTTTTTGAAAAAGAAAGAAAACAAATTGTTTGAGAAACACTCAGACCTGGAAATGGTCCGTGTATCACAATTTGAATGAAAACGAAGTTTTCAAAGAATGAAGAGAACGTGTCGAGATTTGTGAACCCTGCAAAGCCTTATATTGTTCTTACAAAGGTGTTGTACCTGTCGGTGAAAAATAATTTCCAGCAGAAATGGATGGATTCCCTACGGATATACGAGAAGGATTCTTTCGTTAGCATGTCAACTACGACATTTATGCAAACTCGAAAGATCTGCTTGATCCCTTACGAATGGGTGCAAACATATCTCTGTTTAATGGTAAGAGCAGCTCTTTTCTCATCTTTTTTAAGTTTCATAAATTCATTTGATAAGTGTCAATATGACATTTGTATATGAGGTAGGATCTTTAGGTGAAATATTTAGATACCAATATTAAAAACTGTATTCTAGTATTTTTTATTTCTTATTTATGAACTCTGTCCAACTCTAAGGTTTCATAGGTAATTATGATTACAGATAAATTTCTTGGTACTCTTTTGCATTTGTAGAACACTAAACATATTTTTTCAATTTAATGTCTGACGTCCACTGACGTTTAAACATTAAAAAAGAGTTCATTTTCATCCATATATAGGTATTAATTATTCAATTGCACCTTTATTACAAGTTCTGAGTACCAGTGGGTTTTTTTATTTACTTGGTCAGGAGAAAGTTATCAGAGATGTTTTTCTTTAAATCTCATACACACCATTCTGTGTTCTTAAAGTATTCTTACTTAAAGACACTAACTTTTACTAGTATAACACTTTTCTCGCAGACGGTGCCGGAGAGGGAACTCTTGGTTGATTCGTTGAGTTGAACGATTAAGAATAGAGAAATGGAATTCTTTTTTTCCGTCTTAAAAACATCTGATTTTTTTCTAAATATGCTCCTTACAAATAATTCCGAATTCATTGAGACTTACTTTTTAAAAAATGAAGTGAAATATATATATATTTAATATCTGCGTATTTATTAGTTCCCTACCGGTGAAACCAGAGGGGATTGTTGGTTTCCTCTGAGTCTGTCCCTCCGTCTCTCTGCCGACTGTTCGACTTGGTTTTCCTCACTTATTTTCTAAACGCTTGTGGATATCAATCTGATTCTTTGAATGTTATTTTGTCTTGATAAGCTACAGAGCAAGTTTGAATTTCTATCCTCTTCATTGATTTTGACTGAATTATTGCATTTTACTTTTGTATAAACAGGATTATTATCGGGTACGTGATGCAATAAATTAATTTTCAAAACGAGTTTGTATCCTAAAGATAAAAGGGAAATTCTGTAGGGGACATGTATTGCTTTTGCAATACTCTCAGAATATTTGTTTCTTTAGATAGATTATGGTAATTGCCACGTAAGTGGGGTTTCAAAAAACATGCCAGAACAGACGCAAAGAATCTAGGACACTGCAGCTCATCTAGTTACAAGATCATCAGGGGGACAATACTATTACTCTAGCATCTACAACATAAAATTTTGACAAACGTTTACCAATTGTTAGCTCTATAAATGTATAATCATATACATTCACCAATCGTTAGCTCCATCTTGTATCAAGGATCTCATCTTTGAATACAAGCCTGCCTTATCAATGCAATCTGCGTCAACATCAGCCTGCAGCAGCGCTTAAATTCGTGGAAAGACTTTCCTAATTTTATAAATCAGCCAAGTCTCACGACATTTTCTAAGGTATTCCAAGACACAATTTTATTGAATGGATATACAAATATTTGCTTCACAAATAGCAACAAAATTTCTATAGACTTTCTTATTATTTTAGCTATTTTAGAGACGTATTTTTTTTCAATTTTAATATCAATTTATAACACATATATGTCAAATTTGTTTATTCTTAGTTCTTAGATTACGCTGAGAATCAATTTGATGTATTGCAATTTAGAGTAGTTTTTCATTATGATTACCGCTTAAAAATTTATGCATTATTTTTATATTCATCATTTAAGGGAATAAAAGTGACCTATTTAATAGTTTTTATTCCCCTCTGCAATAATTTAAATTTTTCATGTTCTAGAAAAAAAGAATAACTCATTTAAACAAAAATAACATTATTTGTTTGTTTGTTTGTTTATTTCTTTATAAATTTTATTTGCTGTCAGTATTTATTTTTATCAAATTATGAAATAAAATTGTAGGATGGTGATAAAAACTAATTCCTTTCTCAAAATGTGATGAATTTACTTTATAATACGTCTTGAATAGTTCTTTTTTAAACATTAAGTTAATATCAATACAGTGTATAAGATTGACAATTAAAGTGATCTTTTGATATATGAGCATTTATTGGACTGATGATAAAATGTTAATTATTTTCGCCTAGTAAATAACCATTGCGCACAAAATAGAAATGTACAAAAACAAAATGCACAACAAATAGTTCTTTTTATATATCTTAATTTACGTCACGCTTTATACTTCTTCTTGATTGGCTGTCTTAAAGTATATCTGAGTCGTTCTGACTATGAATTCTTATAACTGCTGGGCTTTTTCAAGTATTATGCATTGTGAAATATACATTTAATTCTGGCAGCCGCGGTTTTGAAGAGCGTGTAAGTAAAACAAGTTTATCATGATTTTCAATATGCATGGAAAAGATGAATTTATGTTAAAAAGAAAAATGAGTTTCAAAAAAATTAAACAACTGACCTTTGATTGCTGAATAAATCGGCGCCATCTTTTTTAAATAAATTGTTATAACATAGTTAATATGTAAACTGACTTATTGGAGACTTTTCTTTCAAACTTCAAAGAAACTACAACTAGTAAAATTAAAATTCAAAAAAAGAAAACTTATGCAAAACGATCTGGTGAAGTTTCTGATTAAAATATGACACTTTGTAACTCCGGTTACACTGAAAGTGGCTGAAAATGGACTTTATGATAAGCCATTGAGTGTCAAGTTCAAACTAAACCGACTGATATCGTTAATGTTCTAATTGCCAGAGAAGTTGAGATTTATACTGTTTTATGAGTAGCTGATATTTCAGCTATGTTGCAACCACTATTGAAATAACTATTGAAATAACGACCACTATTGAAATAATTATATCCATAGTGGTTGAGAGTGCACTTCAATAGCAAACATAGTAAGGAACCACTATTGAAATACAACCACTATTGAAATAATTATATCAGTAGTGGTTGAGAGTGCATTTCAATAACAAACATACTTAGTAACCACTATTGAAATAATTATATCAATAGTGGTTGAGAGTGCATTTTAATAACAAACATAGGTAATAATCACTATTGAAATACGACCACTATTAAATAATTATTTCAAAAGTGGGTAAGGATTCATATTTATATAATAACAATAGGTTTCAACCACTATTTTAATAAAATGCACTTTCACCCACTATTGAAATAATTATTTCAATAGTAGTCGTATTTCAGTAGTGGTTACTATCTATGTTTGTTACTGAAATGCACTCTCATCCACTATTGAAATAATTATTTCCATAGTGGTAGGTAGTATTTCAATAGTTGTTATTACGTCTGTTTGTTATTGAAATGCACTCTCAACCACTATTGATATAATTATTTCAATAGTGGTTGTATTTCAATACTGGTTACTAACTATGTTTGCTATTGAAATGCACTCTCAACTACTACTGATATAATTATTTCAATAGTGGTTGCAACACAGCTATTACATTGTAAAAAATACAATAATTAAGTAATCGTATTTAACAAACACAATTTCATAAAATTAAATTTGAAAATATTTATGTTTCAGTAAATATGTGTTGTCGGGAAGTTCATGTAATTCCAAAACCACTGAGTATTTACATGAAAACACTGGCTGTTTTAGATAATACATGTAATTGCGAGAAAGGCTATGAAATTTCATTAAAACGTTCTTATTTACCTTAAGTAGCAGGATGGCTATTCATATTTTAATTAAAAATTTTCATTGAATGTATTTACCCACGGTTATTCTTTAAATTTCATCATAAGTGTCCATCATATTGTATTGGGAAGTTTTACCAGACCTCACGTAAAGGGTATGAGCAACTTAAGGCCTTCTTTGGCCCTGTGAATATCTGTAAAATTGAAATTGCTTAGTTTTGATTGACAATGCAGAAATGATTACTTCGACACTTGGTGTCAGTGGATCAAATAATCATGAGGTAATTTTCTCATTAGTGAATGTATCATGACGTCTTGAAATGCGTCATTTTACTTTATCCTGTAAAATCATTAAAATAAGCCAAAAGTTAAATGCTTTTTCAATATATTATATACTGCACAAACTCTGATCCAAAATATTTAATTACATAATGAATAATCTGTTTCTGAATGTCATTACATGTTATAATTGTTGGATTGAGGACTGTGTTCATATTTAAATCCATTTCTGAAAGTAATCAATTGTACTTTTTTTCTGCAGAATTCAAAAATATTGCATTGTCTCAAAACCTGTTTTACAATACCTCCATTCTCAAGAAGACATTTTATTATAGAAATGAGAGCACTAAGCAGCTACTTTATTTTGATATTTTGAATGAGACAGAGGGCGATAATCAGCCAATTGATATAAGTATTGGGCCATTTTATGCATAAGGTGAACACGGCTTTTTTTCAGAAAATGTGAGAGGAAAATCCAACAATCAAATTTCTAAATGAAAATTGATTAACAAATGTGTTTTAGGATAACAACTATAGGTATTAACTTAAAAAGGCAATTTAAAAAATTGAAAGATACTTTAGTTTCTTTTATCAGCTTCAATTGTTTTTTAAAGGCATAGTGTGTAAAGCGTTTTCTATCATTTCAAAACACCATATATCACGTCTAAATTCATATGCCAAAAAACTTTCTTAAAAATAATTTCGTTGGTGTTTAATCATCTACTTTTTATGAGACCGTTTTCCTAAGACTTCAAGAACCTTGATTAACATAGAGAAGCATGAAAAGGAAACTGTTGCATGACGAAACATTTTTAAGGTCCATTCTTAAATTCTTTGAATAATATAATAGATCTAAGGTACATTGATAGTCTGATAAGAGAGATAACTCTAAATGACACAAATGTCTATTATTCCTTTATAGATTTGTGAAATTTAAGTTAATTGTTTGTCAAATTTTGCCCCGCAATCCATGCATTAATTGTTTGAAATTTATTCAGCATATACAATTCCTTTGTAAAATCATAAAAGTTTAAGAAAAATTTCGAATGAGAGAGCAGAGGGTTTATGAACCTTACTTTATCCGTCCTGGTTGAGTTACAGATATCCTTAAAATAGCACTCTTTCAATTTTTCCCTAAAAATCTGACACTCATCGTAGTTTAATATTCGATTCTGTGGAAGATTCAGTACACTGTCTTTCCTAAATTCTATTCAAGAAGAATTTTTAACTCAGGTTTTATCATTAAAATACTAACATATGCTTTTTAGCTCACCTCAACGAAGTTTGGGGGAGCTTATGTGATACCCTCGGCGTCGGCGTCGGTGTCGGCGTCGGCGTTGGCGTCCCGGGTTAAGGTTAAGTTTTTTGGAGCAGTTTTCTTTTTAAGTACTTCTTTGTCCTATATTGATTAGACATGCATGGAAGATGTTGCTAGTGTGTTTCATTGTACCAGTCAAAGTTTCAGATGCTGCAATTTCAGCAAAGGAATGACCAGGTTAATGTTTTTGGTGCAGGTTAACATTTTTGGTGCAGTTTTTGATGTAGGCCTCATTTCCGAGTAACTATAAGCCCTATGTTGACCAAACTTACATGGATGATACATCTTAGGATGCATACTACCAGCCTTGCTTCGGATGCTGAATCTGACCTACATTTTCCGGTTGAGTGAACAGGTTAAAGTTTTTGGTGAAGGTTTCATTTCGAAGATACTTTGAGCCCTATAATGACCAAACTTGCATGGATGGTACATCTTAGGATGTATTCTACTAGACTTGCTTCGGATGCTGAATCTGACCTACATTTTCTGGTTGAGTGAACAGGTTAAAGTTTTTGGTGCAGGTTTCATTTCCAAGTTACTATGAGACATATAATGACCAAACTTACATGGATGATACATCTTACGATGCATACTACCAGCCTTGCTTCGGATGCTGAATCTGACCTACATTTTCCAGTTGAGTGAACAGGTTAAAGTTTTTGGTGAAGGTTTCATTTCGAAGATATTTTGAGCCCTATAATGATCAAACTTACATGGATGGTACATCTTAGGATGTATTCTACTAGACTTGCTTCGGATGCTGAATCTGACCTACATTTTCCGGTTGAGTGAACAGGTTAAAGTTTTTGGTGCAGGTTTCATTTCCAAGTTACTATGAGACATATAATGACCAAACTTACATGGATGATACATCTTAGGATGCATACTACCAGCCTTGCTTTGGATGCTGAATCTGACCTACATTTTCCAGTTGAGTGAACAGGTTAAAGTTTTTGGTGAAGGTTTCATTTCGAAGATACTTTGAGCCCTATAATGACCAAACTTGCATGGATGGTACATCTTAGGATGTATTCTACTAGACTTGCTTCGGATGCTGAATCTGACATACATTTTCCAGTTGAGTGAAAAGGTTAAAGTTTTTGGTGCAGGTTTCATTTCCAGGTTACTATGAGACATATAATGACCAAACTTACATGGATGATACATCTTAGGATGCATACTACCAGCCTTGCTTCGGATGCTGAATCTGACCTACATTTTCCAGTTGAGTGAACAGGTTAAAGTTTTTGGTGAACGTTTCATTTTCAAGGTACAGTGTACTATGAACCCTATAATGACTAAATTGCATGGATGGTACATCTTAGGATGCATACTACCAGACTTGCTTCGGATGCTGAATCTGACCTACATTTTCTGGACGAGTAAACAGGTTAAAGTTTATGGTGCAGGATTCATTTCCAAGTAACTTTGAGCCCTATAATGACCAAACTTGCACAGATGGTACATCTAAGGGTGCATTCTACTATGCTGGCTTCGGATGCTGAATCTGACCTACATTTTCTGGATTAGTGGAAAGGTTAATTTTTTTATTTCATTTGCAAGTAACTTTAAGCCCTATGTTGACCAAACTTGCATGGATGATACATCTTAGGATGCACACTAATGGACTTGCTTCAGATGCTGAATTTGACATACATTTTCCAGATAATAGACCTCGTAAAAGTTATGAGTGCAAGTCTATCACCAAGAAACTAAGGCTTATATAAACCAGTCGCACAAATGATGCATCAAGGGATGAAAACTCTCAATCTTTCTTCAGATGCTGGATTTTAATTACATTTTCATGATGAAGAACTGGTTTTTAGTTTTTATATAGGTCTATTCCAAAGTATCAAAATTGCATAAATTTAGCATTTTTGGATGTATACTTTTTGTTGGTTAATTGTGTGACTTAATTTGCTTTACTTAAAGACAACACACGTTGAGGTGAGCTCTGTAATCTCTGATTACCTATGTTTATTATTATATGCACATGTGATAATGCTTATTTTAGCCAGTTAGTTGTTATAGTATTAAAACATCCAATATCCTTCGCAGGAAATGGTGATTTTTAAGATATTTAACCTATATACAATATGTACACGATTAATTTAGTCATAGAGCTTGGTTGTTAGATTACCATTAACGCATTTTTCAATTAAAATACCCAAATATGAACAAGATGTTTCACACCCTGTGGTATCTTTTATCTCAAACACACCAAGATATATTGTATTTGACTCTGTATTTTTAAATGAATAAGAAACCGGTACTTATAATCTAAACGTTAATATGTTTTATATTAAGTATATGTTAAATTAAATAAAACACAAGTTAAACAAACATTCTTATCATAACACGCATT
>NW_026927152.1:0-29455 GCF_032062105.1 Saccostrea cuccullata | reverse complement strand
ATATTTTGATGCTCGATCCTATACACACCTGGCCGTGCCACCAAATTATCATACCGCGGTATTCAATTTGTCAGCACGTCCAGGTGTGTTATAGGACCAAAGACATCCCAAAATATGAAGTTAATACTTAAGTAAAGTCTACAGTCAATGGCGTCATGGGTTTGTTACAACGCACTTTGAAAAATTACCCACTTTGAAAAAAATTTTCAAAGTGCGTTAATTTTGGGACCAGATTAACGCACTTTGAAAATTTTTTTCAAAGTGTGTTGAATTTGTGACCAAATCAAGGCAATTTGAAAATTTTTTTCAAAGTGTGTTAAGACTGTAAATCATAATTTTACACCATGTAGACATTTAACGCACTTTGAAAAAATTTTCATGAAACAAAAAGGAATTAGACTTATATTTTTAGAAATAGACAATTGTATTATTTCCTCGCAACGTATGATGGGATATAGTAATGAACTTTCAAGAATCGCCGTATTTTGAAATAATCATAAATAAGGATATGGAAATAACGAACAGTATTCAATCTCATGATAACATGTATCTAATATCTTTTCTCATGTTTTACGCAAATAAATAAAGCATATATAAATTAATAAAATACAATAATTAAGTTTTAAATAGCTTTAAAATTGGTGAAAAATAAGCATTTTTTTCGTGCTTTGTCTATAAACATATGCCCCCCCCCCCCCCCCCCCGTGAAAAACAAAAAGCTTTTGCAAAAATTTTTAAAATTAAAGTCCATATTACCTGTAAATAAGGAATTTTTGATTCACCCGGGGGGCGGGGGGGGAGATGTTTTGAAAATATTTTCAGTTTTCGGTTGATTCCTATAGTGAAAAACACAAGTTTTGCCAAAATTATAGTTATCTCTCTTTGGTATCCCAAATAAGTAAAGTTTTATGAAAATTCATATGAATATCTATAAAAATTTTGAGAATCATTCCAATATGTTAACTTTTGAGAATTGACTTAGAGATAGGCGGAAGAATAATACTATCCTTCGTAGTTCTTTACGCCCTTGAATCTTGACCTTTTGACCCCAAATTCAAAAGGGGTCTTCCTAAGGCCACAAGGATTCTGTTATGTTAAATTTCATTGCAAAACCTCAAAGTGTTGTCGAGATATCGTGTGGAAACGAAAGCGTTACAAAAAGACGGATGGACGGACAGCTAGACGGACAGATAGACCCAAATTAATATCCCCCACTTTTCAAGCGGGGCACAAAAAGTATCAAATCAGGTTCAAATGATAATTTATCATACCTGAGATTTGTAGGAATATTGACTATGCCATGCAGAATTTTTTTTTCAAAGTGCGTTAACCTGGTCCCAAAAATTAACGCACTTTGAAAATTTTTTTCAAAGTGCGTAATTTTTTCAAAGTGCGTTGCCACATGGGTTACATTGGCGCAAAGAGTGAGTCTACAGTCAAGAGGGAGTCTACAGTCATTGACGTCATGGGAATTTCCAAACATACCTCAGGGTCACCCTAGTTTGCATAGCAACACTCAAAGCCTAAGAATTAGTCCTCATAGCTACAGTCAAAGCCTAAGAATTAGTCCACATAGCAACACTCAAAGCCTAAGAATTAGTCCACATAGCAACAGTCAAAGCCTAAGGATTAGTCCACATAGCAACACTCAAAGTCTAATGATTAGTCCACATAGCAACACTCAAAGTCGAATGATTAGTCCACATAGCACAGTCAAAGCCTAAGAATTAGTCCACATAGCAACACTCAAAGCCTAAGAATTAGTCCACATAGCAACAGTCAAAGCCTCAGAATTAGTCCACATAGCAACACTCAAAGCCTAAGAATTTGTCCACATAGCAACAGTCAAAGCCTAAGGATTAGTCCACATAGCAACACTCAAAGCCTAAGGATTAGTCCACATAGCAACACTCAAAGTCTAAGGATTAGTCCACATAGCAACAGTCAAAGCCTCAGAATTAGTCCACATAGCAACACTCAAAGCCTAAGAATTAGTTCACATAGCAACACTCAAAGCCTAAGAATTAGTCCACAAAGCAACAGTCTAAGCCTAAGAATTAGTCCACATAGCAACAGTCAAAGCCTAAGGATTAGTCCACATAGCAACAGTCAAAGCCTAAGAATTAGTCCACATAGCAACAGTCAAAGCCTAAGAATTAGTCCACGTAGCAACAGTCTAAGCTTAAGAATTAATCCACATAGCAACAGTCAAAGCTTAAGGATTAGTCCACATAGCAACACTCAAAGCAACATTCAAAGCAACACTCAAAGCTTAAGGATTAGTCCACAAGCCTACGAATTAGTCTACGTAGCAACAGTAGTAGGATGATACCATAAAAAATTTACTATCAGGGTCACCTTAGTTCACTTAGCAGTAGTCAATGGACTATTCTAGAAATTAATATCCTTTTTTGCCTGCTTTACATGTAAAAGGGCCAAGTTTTGAGATTCTATGCACAGCCATCACTTGCAATCAAATGATCCAATTCAACTTAGATAGTACGTCATATTTTATTATCGTTTTTATCACGAAATTATGAACACATTTGTCGATATTTTGAAATCATGAAATTAGAAATATATTAAAAAAATTAAAAATCAAAAAAAAAAATTCATTTCAGACCTGCGTGAAGATTATACCGACATGACGTAATATCAGTACATTTATCAACGGACTATTTTTCTTTAATAATTTGTTCAGTAATATCCCACTAGTAGTATTAATATGTTTGTACTAAAACAGTCTTAAATAAAAGATGCATATTTTAATACTTATTAGCAGAAGGCTTAAAGCATTTCCTTAGAGAAGGCTCAAGTTCTGACTTCAACGAAATGATAAAAAACAAGACTTCAGATGATTTCAAATTAAGCTTAATTAAGAAAGAAACATTAAGATACATAATATTGAAAGAATAATAAGACATACATGACCAAGATTTAAAAAAAGGGTAAATTAAGAAAGAAACATTAAGATACATAATATTGAAAGAATAATAAGACATACATGACCAAGATTTAAAAAAAGGGTAAATAAACACTTGTTTTGCTTTTTGATTTCCGAACTGGACCACAGTATTTTTCCGATGGAAAGGGCTCCAAGTCACCATCCCAATTCTCTCCCTCTATCACATCTGTATCCTTGGGGAGAGAAGTGTGACCTTTTACACTTTTTTTTTCTTTTTCCATCCAAATTTCATGATTCTTTTTTGTCTGCGCAGTTACTGTTATGTTTTTCACTTCTACCCTTTTAATCTTTTAAGAAAAGTTATACTGACAAGATGTGAATTATTTTCTTTTGGCACTTAATAAGATGACGAGATAGTCTTTCCCTACGGATCACAAGCGTTTTGTCATAAGGGCATATGACAAAATCAAAATAACAATTCTCCCTGTACTGAGCCATCCTCCTAAAACTAGTAAATATATCAATGGAAATAGTTAACGACTTCTATTACAAACAGCAGAAATAAAATTGGAACGTTCTGAAACTCCTTTGACTCAATCGTATATTTTGAATGAAAGATTTACTTATATATCGTACGTATGAAATGTTTAGAAAAAAAAAATAATATCTCCAATAGGGCCTATAAGAAAACACTTAATTTATCAATTAAATTTCAGAATGTGAGTGTACTACCTACTTGGTCATAAACCCTGCTACTATAGTATCATTTTCAGGACTTTGGTAAATAACTAACTTCCTAATTTTCCCCCCGAATGACCATAATGCATGTAGTGTTTTTTAAAAGTACACACACACTCATTGAAAGACTCTCCATTTATTTAAATAAATGTCAGTAAACTACCTTCTTGGTCACAAAGCCTGTTAGCATTGTGTCATTCTAAGTTAACCACAATACCCCCCCCCTATCGCCCAAATTGAATATGATTTAGTGCATCAATCTTTCTTGTCATAAGTCCATTCTCAATTAATGCTAAAACAAATTAATAACTAATCGAGAGAAAAAAAAAATCTCTACATTCATACTGAAGATGTTCCCATAGCAAACTGAATACTGCAATAAGTCCCTTGGGATTATTAAGATTTCCTCCTGAAGAATATTCAAAGCAATATCTTTATCTGTCACATTGAGATGAATTACCACCTCTATCTGCAAATGAAATTTGTAGTCAAATGGAATGCTAGTAGAAAGGGGGACAGAGAACAGTCAGTCTACATTCAGGATGATGTCATGGGTTTTTCCCATAAAGGTCATTTGAGGTTACAGTGAAGGGTGGAGTCTACAGTCAATGACGTCATTAGGTTACCTTAGCGCAAGGAGTGAGTCTACAGTCAATGACGTCATTAGGTTACCTTAGTGCAAAGAGTGAGTCTACAGTCAATGACGTCATTAGGTTACCTTAGTGCAAAGAGTGAGTCTACAGTCAATGACGTCATTAGGTTACCTTAGTGCAAAGAGTGAGTCTACAGTCAATGACGTCATGGGTTAACTTAGTGCAAAGAATGAGTCTACAGTCAAGGAGTCTACATTCAATGACGTCATAGGATTTCCAAACATGATAGAGGTGACTTTACAGTCAAGGTGTACTCTACAGTCACTGATGTTATCAATTGGTGAAATGATATTGCAGATCTTTACGAAATGACATAGCAACGCTCATGGAAATGACATTGTAACTTTTAGAGAAATGACAATGCAGCTTTAAAACATTTTGGGGAATGCCATAGTAAGTTGCAGATCTTTACGAAATGACATAGCAACACTCAGATAAATGACATTGTAACTTTTAGAGAAATGACAACATTTTGGGGAATGACATAGCAACTTATATGGAAATTACGATGCAACTTCTCAAAGAAATTTGTACCCAGACAACTTTATGATTACACCAGTATAAAAAGTCCAAGTTTTCACAGTCAAATTTCAGTTGTAAAGGGAAGAAATCACCAAACACTTTATCATCTATAAGTATGTTTATTTTCACACAATATAAAAGTTGTTTTTAAATCTATATAACAAAAGTGATGAAAAATATATTTTGAAAGTATAAACTACGTAACATTCTTATAAAATCTATCCTTGTGAAATTCATCATTACAGTTCTTTGTCTTAAAGAAGTTCATTTCTTACAAATTCATCACCACAACTTCTTTATGAACAATAATAAAAAAAGAAAACTTCACATGTTTTCTGGCAGGTCCAGCTGAGCATTCAAATATCCCCCAAATGGTTAATTATGATGGAGATTTGCTGTATATCATAAGCCATTCTCTTATGTAAATTCCTCAATATATTAAATTGTTCGTTCACATTTTCCTTCAATGGCTGGCGCATCTTTTTCTCCAGTGCGTTATATTTTTCAGGATGCTTTCTTCTTTATGAAAAAAAAATGAAATTATACATTTTTAATTAGGTTTGGTCATACATTAATCCAATGAAATATAAATACGAGTCTTTAACAGTGGGTATATAAAAACATATGTTTCATAGAAAAAATACTCTTTACTGAAACTAGAGTTATCACTCTACACTCAAAGGTTGAAACTAAATAATACAAAGAGAAGACCTCACCTAAAGGAGGTGAGGATAGAATCTCCACATTTTCAAACGATCCCTCGCCCGTTTCTTCATCAACAACAACAACTGGTGGCCAGTTTTCATCAGCTGGAGGGGAGTACTTGGGGTGTTGAGGACGTCGGGGGTTGATGGTTCTAATGTAATGAATGTCTTGCTTTCATTTGTTGCACTGAAAAATATTTGAGAAAACAAACATACACTTGTGTTGATCTTAAAACATCATTTGTAGCTTAATCATTTTGGAATAATCGATAATTTATATATATAATATATCACCTAGCAAGACTAAATCTTAGTGTTGTAAGAACGATAACTCTAATTGTAAAAGTTCCTACCTTTCAAAAGTGTGCATCGACAGGTTTGATAGTGACCGTTCTTTGAGGAAAAGGGGGGAATCTTCATTTCGAAGATCTTTTCCCAGTTGTACCCATAGAACCTCAAACTCTTCCAAAGAGTAGGCGGAGTTTGTAAGATCTTTGAAACAAAATAAAACAGAATGACTAAAAATGTAATGAGAGGTACATGTAAATGGACACATCTTAGTGATTGAAATGATCATAAATAACCATAGTTCAGTAACGACAATAGTGAAGTACACCAAATTTACAGGAATTGTACATAATTATAAGCTGGCCCTCTTTTCACTCGGGACTTTCGTGAAGAGTTATCTACTTTTGATAAAATTGAGAAAAATCTAATTTTCAGAAAATTTACATCCAAAAAGATTAATTTTAATTAATATCCTGATAAAGAGGAAGTATATTATATGTAACTTTCTACAAGGAGATTTATTTGAAAAAAAATAATTTCATCTAAAGATATCAGATTTAAATGTACTCTTCCCATAAATTTCAATGTTAAATCAAAAGGTGAGATGCTTAGAGTATAAATCAAAATTCTGAAAATTCCTATGGTGGTAAATTTCCATTTGAGAAGCCCTTCTAATTGATATCAGGTTCACAAAAAAAATCCTACTAACAATATTGGTCATTATACATCGGATATCTGAAGTTGGTCCACAACGATCATTTTAAAAGTGAAAATTGAGAATTGTTATCAATTAACCCTTTCTCTTCCGGCGCATTTTACGTGTTTTTGGAAGCTTTTGACATGTCATTACTAAATTATTTCTAACTTTTTTATCCTAGGTTAAAGCTAGGCATAATGCATACCATTTTGAAGGGGATTACATAGAGATGATATTTTATGACTATTTAGATGCTCAACCACTGACCTTATTAGTAAAAATTGAGGTCAAAGGTCAATTAAGTGCAAAATATTATGGAATTTTTTGATACTTTTTAATCTTCAAGCTAAATATTAAGTATTATGTATGTTGAAATAAGAAATTTGGGATATACCCACAAAAGAGCATTATACTGTAGTACACGAAACACATAAACTTTTTTTTCAATTCTCCATATAACTACTTAAAAGGGGTTGCTAAGCAACGCAGAATTCTTTAATTTTCGGGCAGAAATTTTCATTTTTTACTCAATCTAGATACATTTATAATCCATGCACATATTAAAATTAGATGTGAGGTCATAAATTTACAATGGGCATACAGTAGATAAATTGTGTTAAAGTTTGACCTCATTAGAACTATTTTTAGGAGGTCAAAGGTCAATTAAGTGCAAAAGTTTCATGAACTTTTTTCAACACATTTCGATATTCTTGCCATAATTTTACACAATGGATGCTGAAATGGAAAATTCTGAATATACTCTCAAGAAGGGATCAGAACTGCAATATCCATGCATCATTTTAGTTCAAATATCTGTTTAATGACCTTTTAGTGGTTTCTAAGCAACAACATTTTAAAGGTTTTGGCTATATACATGTTTGTTATTTCACATTCTGGACACATTCTAGACACTTTTTGTATATTTCATGATATTGTTTGAAAGATATATATGGGCCATAAAGATGAAAGAACATTTTTGTATTAAAAAAATTGACCTTGACACTCTTTCTTCAGGGGGTCAAGGTCATATCAGTACAGAATTCTGCTTTAAATTGTAAGTAAATATCAATTTTGAAATGCTTCATACATGGATAAATCATCTAATAGTTGATGTAATAAAAATGGCGAACGACAAAATTTGCAAGCAAAGAATTCTGGTCTGCTTCTTACAAACCCCTAGCAAAACATGTATACAATCTTTTTGTTAAACAAGAAATCCATTCTCTTGATGCCATTAAAAATAATCTTTATTTTCATGGATTTAATCTAACAAAGAAAAAAAACTAAATGATTTCATTACAAGATTTTTCTGGTATAACAGAGCTTAAGGGGTACAATAAAGACTTGACATGTTATCTTGGAGGGAAATGATAATAATAAATAGCATTGGCAATATTTAGCCCAAAACTGTTTAGTCAATAAGTTGAAAATTTGATGCTTATATCCAAATATACAAATCCAGATATATTGCAAGATGAATTCCAAATCAGACTGAAATCTTCAACAAAATGTTGAAGAGCACTTTTACTTTGTGTCCACCATTCTCTTATCAACTGTGACTTCTCTGTAAGACTGGAGGAAATTCTTTGACTTGTCCAAGACATTATAATTTGCTTTCAAGTTCAAGTGATCAGCTTCTATCCTGTAAAAGATTTAAATATTTTGAAACAGATACATGTCATTGTGTATATGAATTTACATTTATAAATAAAATTAAGAATGCTAAAATTACTACATTTATTTGATTTTCCTTTCAAAATTAAGATTGCATCTATTGTGTGATTCAAGTAGCTAAATGATATTGTTAAGTCAATGTATCAGGACTGATAATTCAACAACCTTGTAATAAACCATTATGGTAAAATTACTGAACTAAAACAAATAGCATATATGGTAATCTGACTAAAGCCAGACCTCTGTTTACGCTATCGCAATATATAAAAAAATCTGGCAGTGGATGGAAGATCTAATTTTAATTAGATTGCTACGAAAACCATGAAGGGACACAGCAATTTTTCAAAAAAGTAAAAAATGAAATCTCAAATTAGACAATCCAATTCCACGGATACTAAATCATTCCCTCGATTTATAATTCGAGATCTCGAATTACACAATCCGATCTTACAGATTACTCATTCGCCCCCTTGATTCATAATTTGAGATCTCGAATTACATACTGGTAATTCGTTTTCACAGATTAATAATTTGAGATCTCGATTTGTTACAACGTCAGTCCTATGATTTTGGCAATCTGTGCTCTTGAATTTTATTACATATATGTACGGATACATCCAACCATTTTAATCAATTAGTGTGTTCACTTCTTTTTATTTTGTTTCAGCAACCGGTCATTTCCAACCTCTTTCATAACTAATTCAACGTATATTTATTTTAGAAATATTATGATTACACAGGACCCATATTCACTTTACTATTTCTGACTTTCAATTATCTTAATATACACGTAACACAAAAACCTCTAAGATTTTTTGTTTGTACAAATATCAGTACTAGCATATGGATTTGAAAATGTTCATGTATTTTTCTCATTTTGGTAATATGTAATAAAAGGTTGGATGTAAAATACTACAATACTCTATTCTTGAAACATGTATTACCATATCCGATATGTACAGATAAATAATTTTAATGAAATCATGGGAAGGGTTTTACATTCCGAGGGAACGTGTCAATTACACTAAGAGAATGAATTATACAATCTGAGATTATGGATTGTGTAATTTGAAATAATCTGTGAGAATATGAATTGGCAATTTGTTATAACAGATTGTCAATCCGGGGAATGGATTGTGTAAATCGAGAACTTGGTTTACTTTTATAAATTTTTAAAAATTCTATGTCCCTTCATGGCTTTCATAGATTGCATCCTGCATGGCTGCCAGGGGGTAAAAAAGGGGGAAAAAATGAATGTTACTTCAGGGAAAAATTATGGGGAAGGCTTTTCGTGAGCATGGGAGTGTTGATAAACCATCCAGTGAGTTTTACCACCAATATATATGATGTACGATAATTGGAAAGTGTCTGAAAAAATGAGAAAATGGAAATTTAACCATAAACTTTATGCAGATTGGAAATACAACAGCAGTCTATAAAAATCACTTATTTTTCAAAATATAAATCAAATGTTTATAAACTCGTATGAATGATTTATCATGAGAATGACCAGTCTAGTCGAACCCTCAAACAAGGTATACCCTCAAACGAGGGTTTTCCTTCCCTAAATGCAACGCTCGAAAGCAGAAGAACGATAACTCTTCTTATTTAAAAAATAAATATATTTTTCAAAAATCATAAACATACAAAAATGAATTGTCTACACCTCTGTTTTCAATTTTAAAAAAATAATAAAAATGTTTTCGTCTTTATTTTCGTCATTTCTGAGGCACAAAAGTTTGTTTACAGGTGTGAGGACAGAGGAAATTCGAACATGCACGAAGAAAGTGTCGAAAAATAAAAAATAACATGCTTATTATACAAGATTTTTAATACCGGGGAAGGGAATTATATGTGATTCAACTTTAAACAAGCAATTGTTTGTTTATTCATCCGTTTTATTAAATTATGAATAAAAAATCTAGTTGTATCAAGCATGGAGATCAAGGCACAGAATACGCTAACTTTGGGAGAAAAGTCTTGATTTTTACAATAAACATATGCTTTTTTGCAGTACAATCTCTTTAAACATCTTTAATCTATCAAATTTGAGTACATACAGAGCTACGAAATAATCCATCACTTTGCAAGAGCATATTTTGTGGACCACACGTTTTTCCGTGAAAACGGCAATTTTTGATTTTCTGCGCATGCGCCATACCCCCGTTTATTTATTTATATTTTTTCCTTTAGTAAACTGATAGAAGTTGGAGGGCAAATTTTAAGTGTTACTGATTCTCAGCTTGACAAAATTTTCCCAACTCGGGAATACAGTCCCGTCACTGTAGAGGGACTAAAATGCCAAATGTATCAGAGTTATCCTGAGACCTGCCTGATCCTTATACGTGGAAATTAAAGGGGTTAAATTGACTGTTGCCATGGTGATAATTTGTTGTGAAATATTCATAGGTACACAAGGAAGAATGTTTTATATATTATTAATTTAAAAATTGTTTTTGGTACTCAGTGATTACAATTTATGTGATTTTTCTACCAATGCTTTAGACTTTAACCATTTTTAATTTATCAAAGCATCCATTGTTGTTGCCGAGCAACAGATAGTAAATTTCAAATTTGCAAAACTTTTTATTTCAAATTTTAAGAAAGCCTTTCTTGTAGCATATATTGTAAATATATTAGAGAATGTAAATTGTAGAATTTTATTACATTTTCAGAACACTTCAAGAGTTTATCTTTCTTGTGTCACTAAGGAAGAATGACATTTCTTTCTTGAATTTTTTGAATGAAGCCTTCAAAATGGGTGAAATTTCGTCAATCTATAAAGAATCAAAGTACTGATAGACGTAGGCGTGGAATGAACATGATTGTTTGTCTCTTTGGGAATTTTTTATTCATATTCTGACCCCAACATTTGCCTAAGGGTAGTTGGCCATATCTTTTGAAAAGTAGATACCAAGACATTATTACAGTACTTCAAATATCTTTTTTTTGTGGAAAGACTTTTTATTGGATATTAACAAACTTGACCTTTTGACCCTGACCTTCGATATTCTTCACTTATGAAACAAGAGGCCCTGGGGCCACAGCGCTCACCTGATCACATTGGCTAGTAGGAAAAAGCACATATTAGATCAGAACTGAATGTCTACTTGGGGGGCTCTGTTTTTAACCCCCCAAGGGATTGATGATTTGAACAAATTTGAATCTACACTACCTGAGGATAATTCCACATGAGTTTCATCTTTCCTGGCCCAGTGGTTCTGGAGAAGAAGATTTTTAAAGATTTTTCCTATATCTTCCTATGTAAAACTTGGGTCGGCCATTTTGGCCCCACCCTTGCCCCGGGGGTCATGATTTGAACAAATTTGAATCTACACTACCTGAGGATGATTTCACATGAATTTCGTCTTTCCTGGCCCAGTGGTTCTTGAGAAGAAGATTTTTTTAAAATGCCACTAATTTTTCTGTAAATCATTATTATCTCCTCTTGGAAAAGGGCGTGGCCCTTCATTTGAATAAACTTGATTCCCCTTTACCCAAGGATGCTTTGTAGCAAGTTTGGTTGAAATCGGCCAAGTGGTTCTTGAGAAGAAGTCGAAAATGTGAAAAGTTTGCAACGCCGACAACGACGACAACGCCGACAACGACAGACAACGGACAAATTGTGATCAGAAAAGCTCACTTGAGCTTTTGGCTCGGTGAGCTAAAAAATTTAACCTTGGCCATGACTTTTGAATGGTAAGGGATATATAGGGGGGGGGGCAACAGTGTTTCACAAACACATCTCCTTCATTTATGTTACCGTGGTCTAATGTTTAAGTATGAAATTTACTGAATTAACAATCTAATTGCAATAAACTATATCAATTTCAATTCTTTAGTGACTCCTTGTAAGAGCTTCCTGAAGTGTGAGAAAGCCAAAAAGTACTCTAGTATCTCTAACTCTTCAGGACTAAAAGGAGCTGAGATACAAGCATTCAGATATAACAATGCATATGCATAGATCTACATGCACATTCAACTTTTAAGTAATAGTTCTGTTGTGTTGGGTATGAATATAAAGAAGATCCAAATATTTCCAACATTATGAAAAATATCAAGCAGAACAAACGCCTGTTTGGGTGCAGATCTTGAAATGTACTAAGCTCCACAGGTATTTGTTGTCCAGTGCACATTAATCCTGACTTCCAAATTCTTACTTGACTAGTGATACCTTTAGAAGCATTTGCATCTAGGTGAAAGTTCACTCCGCAAAATATGCCATCCCATTGTTCAAGTTTTATAAAGTGATTACACCGCCTTGACTAGATATTGTGGATTCAACGATACCCTAATATCCAGTATTATACGCGATTTTATGGATAATACCCATTTTCGATGAAAATCCTTCCCGTTTCAGAGGCGGTCCAGCCACCCTTGAAGGGGGTACCAGGGTTGTACTGTCCATATGACCCCATACACACTCTCAAGCAAAGATTCACACACACGTATGGAAGATTTTAGGTTTCGGTGAATAATATTTGTTTACGTCCATTTATTTCTTTTGGTCCCCCGGTCCGAATTTAAAGAAAAATAAAAAAAAAACTGCTGAAGCCTTAATTAAAATGAAATGGATTTGCAGCATTTCAAAGAGGGTAGAAAAATAATTTTACTTTCATGTAAAAAAAATCCGTGGTGGATGCAGGTTGGGTTTAAAACAAAGAGTTGCATGTTAGTTCCTTCAAATGATATGATTAAAACGGTTCATATAATATAGAACCGTTTTGATCATATGGTTTGAAAAGAAAAGTGAATGGAAGGAAATTAATGTGTGAGAATCAATCTATTCAATACAGAAGTTAGACGTACAAATATATGTATTTTTATTTATTCTCGGAAAACGTTTCATTCTCTCTCCCTCCACTAGACAGAAAATATAGTGGGCTTCCAAATCCGGGAACACCCCTCCCTTGGATCCGCCAATGAACTGTTTACAAGCATTCACCCATCCTTGACACTTTTTCAATATCTCTCCAATATTTGGGAAATCTAATAAATTCAACTCCTTGCATATATTTTTTGTGGGCATACTTTGAGTCACTATTGCAGATTCCATGACAACAGTTTTTTATTGCATTCTTTTTTGCACAGGTTAGCCATAATATTACTAAATTTACACCACAAAGTACAGATTCAAGCCACTGTTTTGGTTTTGGTCATGTAAACATAGAAACATGTGTGTCAGTTTGTCCCATCTAAATTGTGATAAGGAATTCCAAAAATAGATGCAGCATAGCTATAAACAGACAAGCCGCAGCTCTCTGCTCGTCGTGAGTGTACATTTAAAATATGTCAGTTTCAATGAAACAATGATGCAGATTTCTTCTGTCTAGGTAATGTAGGGTATTAATGTGATAGGACCTTCGCAAACTAATTAAAATCCCCTAGGTGAGGTGAAAAGTGTAAGATGGTTACGGTCCATGAGAAAAAAGGAATTATTCATTGTATGTGGAAAATATTGTGACCGAATTTGATTAATTGCATCAAAAGCAGTTGCAGAGAACATGCACTCGGTGATCTGTTTTGGTTTCCCCGACAATTTAAATTCTATGTCAGCGAGTGTTTTTATCAGCCAATGAGTGTGTCAGCAGCGGACTCTAAACATTACTGATCACCTGTCTGTATACAGCACATATCCGATATCAGACTTATCAAAGTTTAGCCTAGTTCCCTGTCCCTGTTTTGCTTCATGTACTCCTGCCTTGGAAAGAATGAGCCGGGGGACCAAGCTAATGAAAGTTAACGTGATTAGCCGCTAGATGGCGATCGCAAATTCCCTTCCGCCGCAGCTGAGCGGGACCAATAGAGCGGAGGCTAAGCCTCCGTCTAAAAATTGGCCCTTTGCTAAGGAAATTTCTATGTCCAGGTTTTCATAGTAACAATGACCTAAATTATTTTTCCCTCTGCATACATGGTTTATATCCTGAGAAAAATTTGTGAATGAAAAATCATTTATTTCTGCGAACCTCATGTATCACCTTTATACATAGGCTGCCTGATTCTTACGTGGACCTGTACATTAAATAAAAAAATTTTGAAAAATTCCCAGAAGATGTCCCAGCTGTAGGTAGGAGAGCCATGTTAAAGTGATGATTTGTAAAAATTGTGGTTTTGTGTTTCCCACAAAAACAGTGGACATTGAAACTTTGATCATGAAAGGAGAAAATCACGGGAGGGGAGTTACACACATAAAATTCTAAAGAGAATGAGGAGAGATGTAAAGTTATGTTTTATACCAATCCTTTTGCACTTCACACCGTTGTATATGTACTTGTCTCATTATTAATCTAATTACATGTATTCAAAAACAGATTGTCAAGCTCTATGGAGCAGGAATTCATGCCTGTCTGTTGATCCTTTGAGGCAGAGTAGTGGATTCAAGGCACATAGCCCATTGGTGAAGTATTGGCCAACAAGAAATTCTCCCTTTTGGACTACTCCCTCACAGGAATCTGTCCGTCGTTCAATGGCACCTCCTCAAAAACCTGTCCAGACTCAACCTACCCACTTAGAGGTATCCATCCAAAAATCTATAACATCTTCATCTGCCCAATCATTGCTAACATCTTCAGATGCAAGAAGTACAACAGGATTGCCATCAATACCAAAAAGATCTTACCCAAGTATTTTAAGTGAGTAAATATATTACAAAAAATGTCAATATTACTGGTAGATATTTGCATATAATAGTCTTATGAACCGAAATAATTCTGACTTGAATTTTATTTGCATTGCAGTTATTTTTATGGGGCAAAAGATCCTACTGTACACTCACATCAACAACAATTATTTTAAAGTGTTAATTTATTTATTACCGTTTATTTTATTTTACTGGTGTAAAAGTAGAACATAATACTTTGTTAATAAATCGTAGAGATAAGATAATGATTTATATCAGGTTCGATATTCTTAAAATCTATCACTGCGAGGTAAACTTACAGCCATGATGTTGACGGTAAAGGAGGTGTATGTTTTGCTAAGCATATACATTTCGTTCTGGTCTGCGTTTAATAGGTCTAGTCAATTAGGAATATTATGCGATGATGAAGGAAATTGCGAATGGATACCAAAAATATTGTATTCTAGGTGCTTACAAAAATTCACAAAAACTTATGATTATGATTAATTTACTTCAATACTTTTCTAATCCTTGTTATACAAATTCATAATTGATAGATGGATGACGTCCTCAAAGCTGAAGTGGACAGTAAAGAGTTAGAGGAACTGATTGGAAAGGAGTGGCCGAGTGAGGAGGGTCTGCAATGTCCAGTGATAAACTGTGTATCGAGGCCCCACGTATTTCAGAGGATTGGTTCCTACGGGGCCCATTATCTTGAGTCTCACAAACCAATAGTCCGGTGTACCATTGCACTGCAGAGAAGAAAACCGTCAGATCATTTAAACATAAAAATTTACAGGGATGTTGTTTAAGGAGGGTAATCGCAAATATATGATACTGTGATCCTGGGGGCTTTTGCCTTCCCCTTCCGCCAATGCCTGCGAGACCGCTCTTTCATCTAACAACTTATGGTGCTCGAAACTAGAAACCACAGGTCAACTGACATTTCTTTAAATCATTATTTATATTTTGAAACGAGAATTTATTGTTCATGTTATAATATTAATCGATGACGCATAATTATCTCTTCAGATGTTAACCTTTGTTACCTGAAAAAGAAGCTGTTTTCATTCATTCCTTTCATAAGTTTCAACAGTATTTGATCAAGCTTATTTTATGAATGTGACTCAGGACAAGAATTACACATATAAATAATAAATTAATCATTGCTTTCCTTGTATTAAGTACTGTGGTGCTGAACAACGAAAACATTTATGAACAACTTTTAAGAACACAAATACCCTCTAAAATGGAAAAAAGAGTGGCCAAAAAAGATTCTCAAACAACCTATGTTGTGGGAGCCTTCCTCATGGCAGTGCAATCCGGATCATAAATCAATATTAATACTACGGGGGAGCTGTTGCATTAAAAGTGAGCAGAATAAAGAAAACCATCGTACCGACAGCGGCGGAAATACACGGATTTTCTTTTACATAAATGAACACCATATCCAACTGAACTAAGAAGAAACCATGAATCGGTAGTAAAAATGCTCAAGAAGCAGTGGAATGGAAAAGGACCGTTAGTTGCATCAAAGGTCCATTTTTTCACGTTTTGTTCCCTCAGTTAGAAACTGATAAAAGTATTTCTTATGCTTATATCTATAATGTCACTAAAATAAAATATGTATATTTTTCTCTTATCCAAGAAGTAAGGATCTCTGATTATTTTTAGCAATGGCCTTTGAATTCGAGAAGGAGCTGGAGGATTTTGAGGAGCAACAGCGACCGGTATTTCCAGCAGGAGGGGGGGGGGGGATGAGATGCCCAGTATCCAGCTGAGTCCATTACTCATAACCGCCGGTATGGACAACTCTTAGACCACTGGATTGACGCACACAAGGAAAAAAAAAAAGACTTTTCAAATGTTGCAAGCAGTGCTTAAGACAAAAGGAAATGTGAGAAAACATATAACCACATCGCACCGTAGGGATAAGTCGACAGTCTATGGATAGAAATCGGGGTCATGATCAAAAAGCATGCGCCGCCCGGGGAGGTAATCTTCCTCGAAGGATGAATCAACAAGAAGAGCGGGAGCAACAACGAGAAGACGAGAGGAGAAAGAGGAAAGAACTGAAAGAATCCTGCGATCAAAACCCATTTTTTGAGGAGGAGAGATTGGTGCGAACCAATGCGTCGGTGAATAGAGATAAAATTATGTTGTTCGATGATGACTAGATTGCGCAAAAGATGCATTTCTCCTACAACAAATAACTTTAAATTATTGAGTGACTTCATATGGTGAATAGTTTGATTAGACAACTTCACAAGGCTGTGACGACTTAAGGACCGCTATTCCATCCTTTTTTTCCTCCGACACCGCAATGGGTTATAATTAATGTAAGGCGTGGACATGATCACTGTAATTATCCGAATAAAATGAGTACGTTTTGATAAACTACGTTCATGTCATTCAAGTTAACTCGTTCTTAAACTGACTCTTGAGAAGGCCAATTGTAAGTAAGTCGACTATTCGCGGAAGGTTCTAGTTATGAAAATGTTACCTTAAGACAGTTGTTAATCAAACTCTTTCAATATTTAAATACAAATACTTTTATTTTCACAATCACAAATTTAATAATTGACAGAGGCCCAGTGAACATCATATAATAATGTTTTTTTTTTCTCTATTCATCATGTTCATTCATCTTTTATTTCTCCCTCACGACATATGTAGAAGGAGTGTATTTCAGAACACCGTTGTCATTAGTGGTTCTAGAATATTTTTTACTCTCTCCTACATGTTCACATAAAATTATCTCCCGGGATCCTATTTTGATTTGAGATTTTGCTTGGTCTTATTTCCGAGCCTGTTTGTACCTTATTTCAACATCCCCATGTCAATTGTAATGAGAACACGGTTTCAAAATTTATTTAACCTTTGTATAGACAAACAAGAAAATGGTATTAAAAAAAATGTAAATTTCTGCCTTGTAATAAAAAAAATAATCCTCCGTCTTTTAAAAAATCAAGCAAAAATCACCCCAACCTCACTGTAGGAAAGCGGCTGACCGTAGTATATACTACGGTCATCAAAACATGTCGGCCGAGGTCACCGGTTAGAAATGTTCAGTCAAGATTTTAAACATTTGCTAGGTTATCTGTGTTAATTCTTGCAAAATATAAATGTACGCTAATGAGAACTTGCTATAGGTTAGTATAAATTACTTGAATTTAAAGAAATAAAGCGGTAGTAGGACCTCAAAGTTTTTGCCAATGATGACCGTAACAAAATTTTAAGATGACCGTTATATAGATTGTTCCCAATGAAGTAGGATGACCGTAATATATAAATATAATCTAATGTGTTTTCTTTTCTGTTGTAGAGGCAGACATATCATGTTATTTTTGTGTTAAGGTTTCGTCAAAGGTCAACATGTCCAAAATTTATTTTTACAATAGCCCCAAAACTATGTGAGGTATAAAGTTAAAAGCTTTACATTATATAACGTTTTCATTGATTAACATATAGAAAGTATTACCTGATAAAAAAAAAATACTTGGTATAATATTAATTGAGAAAAATTCGTCTTAAAAATGTATATATTTTTCAAAAAATACACCTTATTAATTCCGTGATCTTAGTGAAAACCATCATTGCAGAAACAAAATATGTTTAACAAGGGCAGGTTGGACTTGGATAGCCTCTGGGAAGTTTTTTCCATGTTTATTTTGTCTAAATGTTAAGACTTGAAAGTACATTGCAAATAGCAGATTCTATTGGGTCTTGTCTTTAAACTTGTCATGCTTTCAATAACAGCCTTTCAGAGACCATTCACGCCCAACCTGCCCTTCAATGATAAACATATATTATTTTTACAATGTTGATTTTCACAACAAGAACAGAATTAACCAGGTGCATTTTTCTTTAAATATGCACATTTTTTGATACAATTTTTCTCAAAAAATATCTTTTAAAAATATTTGTTATCAAGTGATACTTTCTATCTATTAATCAATGATATTTTTATAAACTGTAAAAGTTTTGACTTTATACCACACATAGTTTTGGAGCTATTGTAAAAACAATTTTTTACACATGTTGGCCTTTGACGAAACCTTAAAAAAGACAAAGATGTTCATGTAATTTTGAACCATAGCTATGGCACGCCAAATTCACAAAATGAGCTAAGCATAGTTTCACTGTCAATAAACTAAGTTTATCGGTTTTAAACAAAAGTTTACGGACTGTAAACTATAGTTAACAGCGTTAACCTATATTTTATACCGGTCACGGTAGCCTAGTGGTAGAGCGTTCGCTTCGTGATCGGGAGGCCCGGGTTCGATTCTCGATCGCGGCGCCGCGTCATACCTTAGACGTAAACAAAGGTAGTGACTGTTCCTTCGCCAAGCGCTCGGCACTAGAAGTGAAAGTCACGGGTCTTTCGGATATGACCTTAAATACGTAGGTCCCGTGTCACGGTAGGCGTTGGCACGATAAAGAACCCTCACTGCTCAATGGCCCTGAGTGCCGAGTATAGGTCTAAATTTGAAGCCCTTCACCGGCATCGGTGACGTCTCCATATGAGTGAAAAATTCTCAAGAGGGACGTTAAACAATATACAACCAACCAACCTATATTTTACATCTGTAAACCATAATTAACGCGATTATCTATATTTCACAACCGTAATCTATACTTAACACCGAAAACAATCATTTGCAATTACAAAACATGGATTACCTGATCAATACAGTTTCACGATTTGCAATCAATGGTTTACAATTCTTAATTATAGTGAAAGCCATATATAGCGTATGTACAATGAAAATCATTCGACTAATTTTATAAGATCTTATTATTTGTATCATTACTTTATTTAAAGATCGAACTTTTCCATAAATTACAAAATCTAAGTCAATTGCGTTATAAAGATATCACAATTTAATTTGGATTCTGAAATTTTCTCCGACTCGGACGAAAATACAAGATTTAAATAACACATTACAGAGAAGATAAAATCGTATTATTAGATGAAACGAGGTGTTCTTTGTGTTCAGAATTGTATGAAATGCTTTAATTTAGATGTATTAACTATATTTCTTTACTTAATTTTGTAATTTTCAAAAATAATTTTTTTTTATCAGTTACGCCATATATGGCTTTAACGATCTGATAAATAAAGTTTCACGATTTGTGAAACTATGATAAACAATTCTTACCTATAGTTTACGATTGTAAATAATGGCTTTCAAACGTGAATCTATGTTTTCCAACAAAATCTAATGTAAAACGCTTTATTAAAGACAGATAAATTTAGATTACTATTCGTAAACTATAGATAATTAATAACCGTTAAAAATAGTTTTACACATGAAAGCTATAGTTCATGGTTTGTAAACTATGGTTTACAGTCGTAAAACCTCGTTTATCAACTGCGAAACTGTGTTTGGCTCATTTTTGTGAATTTGACGTGCCACACACTTAACAAAACTTTTAAGTATTCACTTTTATCAATTTATTATACCCCACGCAACTAGTTGCGGGAGGTATAATGTTTTTGACTGGTCCGTCAGTCAGTCAGTCAGTCAGTCCGTCAGTCAGTCCTCTTTTTTTGTCAGCGCAACTCCTCATAAACGGCTGCACAGAATTTCGTCAAACTTTGCAGGTATTTAGGACACAATGTGTAGATGTGCATATTACCAGGAAATTCCGATTCCATTATTTTTGCCGGGAATTTCCGCACTTTTTAACTTAGGCATTTGGCCATACCTTGAATATAATAGATGGAAAGTTTGTCAGCACAACTCCTCATAAACCGCTGCACAGAATTTCGTCAAACTTTGCAGGTATTTAGGACACAATATGTAAATGTGCATATTACCAGGAAATTCCGATTCCATTATTTTTTCCGGGAATTTCCGCACTTTTTAACTTAGGCATTTTGCCATACCTTGAATATAGAGATGAACAGTTTGTCAGCGCAACTCCTCATAAACCGCTGCACAGAATTTCGTCAAACTTTGCAGGTAATTAGGACACAATATGTAAATGTGCATATTACCAGGAAATTCCGATTCCATTATTTTTTTCCCGGAATTTCCGCACTTTTAACTTAGGCATTTGGCCATACCTTGAATATAGAGATGAACAGTTTGTCAGCACAACTCCTCATAAACCGCTGCACAGAATTTCGTCAAACTTTGCTGGTATTTAGGACACAATGTGTAGATGTGCATATTACCAGGAAATTCCGATTCCATTATTTTTTCCGGGAATTTCCGCACTTTTAACTTAGGAATTTGGCCATACCTTGAATATAGAGATGAACAGTTTGTCAGCACAACTCCTCATTAACAGCTGCACAGAATTTCGTCAAACTTGCAGGTATTTAGGAAACAATGTGTAGATGTGCATATAACCAGAAAATTCCGATTCCTTTATTTTTCCAGGAATTTCCACACTTTCCAACTTAGACTTTTCTGCCACATTTTTTGAATATAGAGATGAACAGTTTGTTAGCACCACTCCTCTTAAACTGTTGTACATAGTTTCGTCAACCTATGCTGATATTTGGGACATATTCCATTATCTTATCCCAAAGAGTTTTGCCTATTATTCAAGAAAATTTCTCAACACCCCCCCCCCCCCACTTCAAATAAATGTGTGGATTTGTATATTGTCAAGAAATTTTGATTCCATAATTTATCTGGAAACTACATTCCACATTTAAATGTCCTCATATGCAAGACATTTTGATGTGAAGATTTTTTGCAATTATTGCCCTTTTTTATCTATACTATGTATTAAAAGTGCACTGTGCCTTTCATTATGTGTTTCACCATCAAGTTATGGGGGAGCGTGGGGTATGTGAGCTAGCTCACTTTTTCCTTCATTTATTTTAAAACTATTTATAGAATGGTATGATATTTTCAAATTATTGCACAAATGAGTTTTCTTAACAACTGTAGAAAGAAAATAAAGTATCACCGATGAAAAACAAGGTTCCGTGACGAAGCTTACAGGCAATAAACAAATTTGTACTTTGCGTGTTTTGGTGTAATTTGCATCTTTTTGTGACCATTATCAAATTGAAGAAACTTTGGCAAAATGACCATTGAGATAGAAGGTAGAGTCATTGGAATGTTAATATCTGGACCATCTTTGCACAACATTTTACTCACTTTTATTTTGATGCTTTATTATGTTGTCCCGAACGAAGTCGGTGACGACATATTGCGACTGTACACAATTTTTTAGTTGTCCAGGCTGTTTTTGGAAGATGGCTAGGACAATCTTTCTGAAACTTTTCTCAAAGGACGATCACTGCTAGTAGCTGTGCCATATGGTCATTTAGTTTAAAAATGGCTACCCTTGCCATGGAAACCTAAAAATTGTCATGTGATGAATTTTGTCCGCAAGGGTACTCTCTAAGCCTTTGAATATTCGTCATGAAACCATTTTTTATTTTAGTGAATGATAATTGTAGTTGTGCGATTCGCATATAAAATTTTCAAATAATCGATTATTGCCATTGAGACTAGAGGAAGGTGAAAATTCTTTAACTTTGATGTTTAAATCATAGAACTGAAAGGACTTATAAGAATTGATGGTTGTCCAATCTTACCTAATGGGTACTGTTATAGTGATACAAAAAATGAAAGTCTTGTCCGAAATTATCAACAGTTGCCATGGAAATAGAGAAACAGTTCGGGGCTACATACGCTATTGCAAGCAATAGTAAACTCTCTAGTTGTACTTGATATTACTTTCAAAAATTAACAAACCGTATCAAAACCCACTTAAGCACATATTTCTATATGTTGTGTGTCATTTTTTTCATCGATCACAAAAATAATACAAATTGAAAGTTTTTGACAAATTCAACCAAACCGGAATTGACCTTGATCTTCGTCTGAGGACAAAATTTCGCATCGCTCCAGGGTTAAAGGTTGGTAAATTGTCCAGAAACAATATTCGGAACATGAAAACAAACAATTTCAATCGTACGAAAATGTTAAAAAAAAAAATCCGTGCTCGTGACAGTCTAAAATCAGTCCAAGTACTCAGTAGTCTGAATCGGTGCACTTCCGTGCTTCACTCTCCAGAATATTAACTACACGGTACTGTAAACCAAGTATTATACGCGTGCGATAAATATCCGCGAGTTCCGCGAGTAACCTCTGCACGGATATTTCTCGTCGCGAACCAGTTGTTCATTATATTCCCATATCATGGTTTATTTAGAGTTATTTGCCCTTTTTTCAATACCGATCCCGACGGTTCAACAAAGTAATCACGGAAGAACTTTACTGTTAGTGTACAAGAAGCAGTTAAAATTTTATTACAAACATTCAGAAAAAATAAAAACGAATGGCAAATTTAAAACTATTTGTCTAAAAATGATTAAAATGTCAATAATCATTTCAGCTTGTGTTATTATTGTTCATTTATTGTTACAGTCAGAGATAGCCTGGTTAATTACGGCTAATTATGGCCCAGTCCTGCTCATCCCAACCATTTATAATAATTGCCCCTTGGCTATGTAGATCTAAGAAAGCGTCGATTACCCAATTAGTATGAGGCACTTTTACAATTGAGAGTTTTTAATCAATTTTAATCTCCTAGATTTTCGTTTAGCGTTTGTGAAAATGCGTATGAAGTATTCTCATGGTAAACATTTCACCCACTTTAGGGGCGGATATAAGATTTTAAATGGACGAAATGCACAGAATGTCTTGAATAATGCGTAAGCAGACCTCACGCTACCATTTTACCTAGTTTATGGGCGGATATAAAAATTTAATTTGATTCAAAAATACTCGTGGAGATAAAAATGTGACCACTCGTTCGCGGAAATAAATCGTCGCGGATTAGTTCTCTAGCGGTCAGTCGCGAATAAAAAATGACGCGTATAATAATTGGTTTACAGTATATGTGTGAAGATACACTGTCAAATACCCGGATCTGAATCCCATAGAACATTATTAGGATTTTATGATAAAAGTCAAGCCCTGCCTTTCCACACAATTTCGTCTGTTTGGAAAGAACTATACAGTAGGTGTGGCAGCAGATGGGTCAATCTCCTATTCAGGGATACATGGTATCCAACAGTAAAAATAGTCTTGAAGTAATTTATAGAGCGAGTGGTGGTTATACTCCATATACAATGTAGATTTTTTGTGTGAATTTTTCATTTTGAGGGTACATCATTTCCTTAACATTTCGCTTAAAATTGTGATGAGATACTTACATGAAATTTATGCAACATTGAACTTAATTACTAGTATGCATCATCAACCAAGAATTAAAGAAATCATTTATTGTTTGCATTTGTTCTTTAAAACTTCAAAAAATGTGAGTTGAAAACTTTGAAGTTTTGTTCAGTGTACAAAGCATATTCAGAAACTGAAAAAAAACTATACATAAATCTATTCACTCCCCTTTATATATACTTATCTGGACTTAAAAAAAAAAAACAGTTATGGATAAACAGTGTGTATAAATGTTGAGAGTAAAAAAATGAAGTTCATGAAAGTAAACGTCAGCAGCAATGTGATTTTGGACAAGATGCTGAGACAAACACAGAAAGCAGTGAAATTCACAGTGTTCTTTCTGATGTTATCAGGAAAATGGAAGAAATTGGTCGTTTGGATGACTTTTGTGCATTGATGAAAAACATCAGAACATGGCAACATTGCACTCGACTTGTTGCTTGATATCGGCAAGCTCTATAAACAAAGGACGGTTTATTATACATGAGATGTAGTGATGAGTCACTGTCATTTTGGGTAACAGTTGCAATTAAAACTGTTTGAAGTGCGAGGTTTGTCTTTTTTCAGAGGAGGACTAGGACTTACAATGTAGTGATGGTTGCAATATCAATATTATTCCTAAAGAATGCAAAATAAACTTAATGGTCGCAATTTTTAATATTATCATTTTATATGTATAATGTATATAACATTGTATAATAAAAAAAAAAAAAAATTAAATAAGGTCGAAGAAAAGTGTTACTTTTTTCAAGATTTTTATTAATACTTTAACATTCTAAATTAAGCGTGGCTTCTCTTATCGATAAGTGCTAAATCAATCATATTTTAAACGTTTCAGTTCTTTTTTATGACCTCCATACTAATTAGTATATAGATCTTGTATAATGTAATCTGTATTTAACATCTAGTAATAATATTGAATAAGATATTTTCGTCTCAATTGATTTTGTACATATACTACGGTCATCACTATAATTATATTACGGTCGTCATCTACTTTGTCGAGTGTGGTTGTTACGGTCATCATTGTCAAAATCTTTGAGGTCCTACTACAGCTTTATTTCTTTAAATTCAAGTAAGCTATAATAACTAATAGCAAGTTCTCATTAGCGTTCATTTAAATTTTACAAGAATTGACACAAATAAACTGACAAATGTTTAAAATCTTGACTAAAAAATTCTAAGCGGTGACCTCGGCCGACATGTTTTGATGACCGTAGTATATACTACGGTAGCCGCTTTCCTACAGTGCAACCTAGCGTATTGAAACGCTAGTCTAACTTAGCTGGGAAAAAAGGCCCAGGGATATAAACCCCTTAAAATTTACATCATTTATGAAAAATCCTAACTCCTAGCTTTTAGTTTAATGGCCTAATAAAATTTAACAGGAGAAATAGACGACAATTTTTGTACAAATACCTAATTATATATAAAATAATTTCTAATGGTGCAACCTTTTAAATACCTACCAAACCTCTATAAAAGTGAAAAGAACGTACAGCAAATCAATGCTTTCCAAGCTCCCCCCCTAAACTAACATTTACTCGGGTTTTATAGTTTTTTGAGACAATAGAAAATTTAAACTTAAAATTCTAGTGGATGCACTCAAATTGTATGAATTTTGATTGATATTAGTGACAACCAAAAGGTTAACTTCCGTATTAATAGCCAATCAAAATTTAGATAAACATTAGCCCAGAAGAGTTGATGGAAGCAACTAGAAAAATATGTCCATATGTCATGAATTTCCCCGCAAGGGTATATTAGTATATAAACATGAAAATTTGTATTAAAAAAAAAATATTATAAATGGTTTGCGTAGCTCTCATAGCATGTTTCAAAATTTGAATTTGATAATAATATCTAGAATGATTTTTTATTAAAACTAACTTACACACAGTTTGATAAAAGTGAGGACATGCTGCATTTCCCTTCCTGAATTCTTCCACTCTGAACAGTAGACCCCCCGGCAGACTGTAATGCAAACCTTGACTTTGGGCTAATGGCTGAAGTTCCTCTTCTCCATGATGTCCTCCTTTCAGAGTACTGGAACATTCCTCCAGGGATATTGCCGACTCGCTTAAACACCAATCAATCCTCCTGGGATGTCTGTATCCAGTTCAAAAAAGGATTGACTTCCTCGAGAAACAGTACAAAGGGTAGTGTGGGAGGCGACAGGGCAGATGCACAGAGTTCTTCATTTCCATGAAACCTCCCCTCCTAACGGACGGTTCCTCCCTAGGGTCTGAATCCGTTCAATGTGGGCGAGATATCCTTGAAACACACCACTGGAGACAGTGTTGAAGGCGACTCTGTAAGCATGTGCTCCATTCATCTTCCAGCCTGCACTCGTCTGGCTCCTGAAGTCTTCTATAATCAGATGTGGTAGGCTGGACAGAGCTCTGCGCCATGCCAGGGCTGGCTCAATGTCGGGGAAGAAGACCACTGGGCGGAAGGGGGGGAGAGGGTCTGGATCACGGGGTCATTTTATCTCTTCATCTGGGGGTATAGGGGCGGGATAAAGGGTGCACCACCCTCTCATCTTCTAAAATGAAACTGGAATCATAATTACACGGCGTATTGTTGGCTCAAACAATCGTTTGATATTGGTTATTTCATCTTAATGTGTTTTTGATCAAGAGTCATGGAGTAATAATTAAGCTAATCCACATGAACGTTAACTAGAAAAATATGTCCTGGAGACAGTGGTGAAGGCGACTCTGTAAGCCTGTGCTCCATACCTTCACCTTCCAGTCTGCACTCTCTGGCCCAAGTCTTCCATAATCAGATGTGGTAGGCTGGACAGAACTCCATGTCTGGGGAAAAAAACCACTGGGCTGAGTGGGAGGGGGGGGGGAGAGGGTCTGGACACAGGGTGCATCACTTTTCATCTTCTTAAATAGAAACTGGAATATAAATTTGTTTTTGACTGAAGGAAATGCCCAAACAAAAATGGATGCAGTTTAAAAGTATTTTCAGCATATGAAGTTGAAAAAAATATTATAAATGGTTTGCATAGCTCTCTCGCATTATCGACAATTGAAGTTTGATAAAAATATTACAATGATTTTTTCATTAAAATTAAGTTCCTCTTTTCCATGATGTTCCTTTCAAGGATGGATCATTCCTCCTGGGATATTGCCACTCGGCATTAAACACCAATTAATCCTACTGGGAGGTCTGAATCCAGTTCAAGAAAGGATTAACTTCCTGAAGAAACACTACAGAAATCTCTTGAAGTGTCACAGTGTCATGGTTTTGTCTGAAGAATTCAAGAACAAAACTGCTTCGGTCGTTTAAGATATTTTTAATGGATATAATGAACCAGAAGTCTCTGTCGAGACTGAAGCTCTACTAGTTTGTACTTATAATAAAGCAAGAGAAAAGTAGCAGTTGGGATATAAAAATTTACAAAAGCAATAAACAGAATAATGACAAAAACCATTTTACAGAATTATGTATCTTAGTGAAGTCTACTTGTGTGTTTGTTTGTTATTTTATGTTTGGTTGTTCAGGAAATGACACATGACATATATAGCATAAGATAGACAAATAAGAACAAAATTGGCACATGGAATCCAAAGAAATCAGAATCTCCCCAAAAAATACATTTGTAATAAAACACTAGCATTGTGTCATTAAAACAATTACTTCAGATAAACATTTACTGTAAACCAAGTATTTTACGCGTGCGATAAATATCCGCAAGTTCCGCGAGTAACCTCTGCTCGCGGATATTTATCGTCGCGAACCAGTTGTTCATTATATTCCTATATCATGATTTATTTAGAGTTATTTGCCCTTTTTTTCAATACCGATCCCGACGGTTCAACAAGTAATCACGGAAGAACTTTAATGCATGTTAGTGTACAACAAGAAGCAGTTGAAATTTGATTACAAACATTCAGAAAAAATAAAAACGAATGGCAAATTTAAAACTATTTGTCTAAAAATGATTAAGATGTCAATAATAATTTCAGCTTGTGTTATTATTGTTCATTTATTGTTACAGACGAGTCAGAGATAGCCTGGTTAATTACGGCTAATTATGGTCCAGTCCTGCTCTGTCCAAACAATTTATAATAATTGCCCTTTGGCTGTGTAGATCTTAGAAAGCGTCGATTACCCAATTAGTATGAGGCACTTTTACAATTGAGAGTTTTTAATCAATTTTAATCTCCTAGATTTTTTTCGTTTGTTTGAGCGTTGTGAAAATGCGTATGAAGTATACTCATGGTAAACATTTTACCCATGCACTTTAGGGGCGGATATGAGATTTTAAATGGACGCAACGCACAGAATGTCTTGAATAATGCGTAAGCAGACCTCACGCTACCATTTTACCTAGTTTATGGGCGGATATAAAATATTAATTTGATTCAAAAATACTCATGGTAATAAAAAAAATGTAACCACTCATTCGCGGAAATAAATCGTCGCGGATTAGTTCTCTAGCGGTCAGTCGCGAATAAAAAATGACGCGTATAATAATTGGTTTACAGTAATTCTGTAAAGGAGAATAGCGGGTAACTATATAAGTTTTGTACTAAGTTTGCCATTTACCCTAGGATGACCCATGAAAGTAATATTGTGCTTATTTCCAATGGGGTCCTCATAGATTGTAATAGTAATTAACCCACTTAGCACTAAATGCTGTGATATAAATAAGAATAAGTATTTATAATAATAATAATAATAATAACTAGAAACTCTTGTTGCTACAGCAACAAAGAAGGTCTTCCGTTCTCCTCTATTAATCTGTATGCAGGATGTTTTTTTTTTCTATTTTAAAAAAGACAGACATATAATAAACTAGTAGACTAATTGTTCAGTGAACAATTATCTGCCTTTCCACCTTTTTAAGTATTTCAATATCATTTGGGCTGAAAAACAAGAAAAAAAGCTAGAAAATAAATAAAAAAGCAAAATTCTCATTTCTGTACTAGGACTTTGGATCGGGCTCGCAGTTGGTATAAATAAACTCTAAACAGACTTCCTGGATTATACGAGTCGACTCGGGGATAAGCACGAATTCATTGATCACGCAAAGAGAGCACGTTAAAAACATTGTAACACGCTCCTATGTGTACATATGAGCTTGAATTAGATTGTTTTCAAGTTAAGATGTAAGGGGTAGGGTCTGATTAAAATTATGATATACCTATAAATATGAATAACATGCATTTGATCAGCGCATCAAGACGGAAGGGTAAGTGAAAACATTGTGAAATGTCCCATGTGTACCTGCATCATATGTGCATTATACATGTATTAAAGAGCTGTTTGAAAAATATCCAATTTGAGTTGTTTTTATGTTTGAAATGAATGGCGATAAATTATTTAAGAGCATGTGGGAAACATGTGCGAAGATGCAAGGCAGTTTGTAATTATAGAAACGGAAAACAGAGAATCGGGTTCGGATTTTAAAATTCCTACCAAA
>NW_026927151.1:0-29384 GCF_032062105.1 Saccostrea cuccullata | reverse complement strand
ATCTTGTTCAGGTAACTGAAAAATCATTTGAACACTTGACCAGGGATTGAAAACAAAGCAAATTCAAAGAATTGTGATCCCTTGTTTTCGATGTCTGAGTGGATGGGATGTGGTTTTTGTGTCGCTTGTGGAGCAGGAGGGTACTAAGGGATCATCCTACCCAGCGTCTGTCCTTCTGTCTGTCACACCCTGTATCTCAAGAACTGTAAGAGATAATAAACTTGATATTTTGCACTTGTAATACTTGGCACTAAGGCATTTGGTTACCAACTTCTTTACCTTGTTTTTTTTTTTTACCTACTTTACTCAAGAGTAAAAGTTCCAATGTACGTCATATTTTTGATAGTTAATGTATTCAATCCATAACAGAAACATTCAATGAACTTGAAAACATAACAGATATGTAATGCATAGGCGTCGGAAAACGGTGGGGGGAGGGGGGCTTGCCCCCCCCCCCCCCACTTTTTTTGCAAATATATACATATTATAGGCATTGAAAATTTGGGTTTACCTTTTTTTGTTGGTTTAGCAGCCCCCACACACCCTTTCAATTAGCCCCCCCCCCTTTCAATTTGCTTCCGACGCCTATGTAATGTGTTGAATACTCAGCTTATTAAGACATAATTCCCATTTATTCCTATAAGCATATAAAAGTAGGATTGTCCTTTACCTTGAATTTTGGTAAGCGGTATCTTTCTCTATTTTTAATTGATAAAAAAAATCAATTTTAAAAATGTTATCTGAAAAAAAATGTACAATTTCCATTCTACATCTAATGTTCAATGCATCTTTCCACCACAGTATTTATTGATTTTCATATTATTTGATTTTTTATTCAATAAAAAACACTTTTCCTCATAGAATTCAATGCTATTTTCTGAAAATTTCTCGCAAGCAATCCTTTCCTACTATATAATACTTTAATTTAATATAAAGAGTATTATGTATCTGACGGACATTTAAGGGTAGAAAATTTGGTCCTATTAGGGATGGATGTCCGTAAAGGTGCATGGACACAGATTTAAAGCTAATATTTTCTGGATAATATTACGACTTATATATTTTAATAGCATTTCACGTACACAAAAATATATTTTATTATTATCTTATTTCATCTAAAAGTTATAAACATCAAATTTTTAGACGGGTTTTATTGACACATCCTTGCACTTTCACAAATTATGATTTTATTCTTAATACTTGGGAAAAGTAGCAATCTTGTAGTGTAGAAATGAAAATATCAAAACTATAATCAAGAAAGAGTAGAAATGGTCGAAAGCAAAACATACACACAGCACTTTGTCAGTCCGTGCAGTTGTGGTGAGCAGACTTTAACAATTGAACGCTCCCGGTGAATCGTAACATCAACAATAACAAAGCTCGTACCCTGTCTACAAAAACTATACGTTTCACGGGTGTGCCAGGGTGATCAATTTGCGAAACGTACACAACACTTATAGGGTACAAATATCAACTTCTATAAGAATTTTTCTTTCTCCAAAAACCTTGCATTTATAAAGATTAATAAATTGAAAATTGTTGCATGAAAAAAATTGAAGCTTCATTTTGAAGGATTTTAAATAAAATATTAATTTTTGAAGTTATCCTTCCAATCCTGGCTGAGAATCGGATATCCTTAAGTCCTTTAATTTCAAATTTCAAAATGGAAATAATTACTCAATTATGACCGTTTTTGTTAAAATGCCTAAAGTGCGAGTTTCATATGTTTTCGGATGTACCTTTCATTCATTTAAATCTCCATGTGTTTTCCATTTTTTTAAAAACAGAAAAAGCTTTCTAAAATGCCGTGTATGTACGTACGACAATGTGCAAGTGAAGTTGACATGGTCCACGCCGATGGTAGTAAAGGAGAGTTGTATTTTCTTCCTTTGTATTTGTTTATTTTATTGAAAACCATTAAAAATACCACCAGGGAGATGTACAATGCTTACTTGTATTCCTTGTAACCATTAAAAATTGTTAGATTTTCAAAAAATACCACTTAACCACAGGCACCTGACGTTATTTATTTTTCTTTTAATAAAAAAAATATACCCTTACCTTATAATAATTTAATTCTGGTTGTAACGCTGTATTTGATTGGATAAAAAAATTATTTTATATCGTATAAAATGGGTTGCCTACGTCACAATGACTTGCGTCAAAAACGTATCAATCCGCCTGACGTTACATTCAAAATTTGTACAAATCGACGAGGGATTTTTAATATTTGCAAGTGTGATGCGCCGTTCTGGCTGCAGTGTCCGTAAGTTTAGACCTCGAAAGACTGGCCACAGAAAGAATATGGTTGCAGGGAATTTATTTGACGGAGTTTCAGACGAAAATACAAGTGGATGTGACAGACATAGAAAAATCCAAGATGGCGCCGATGGGGACCTTGGTTTATTATAAGGTAAGGGTATATTTTTTTTATTAAAAGAAAAATAAGTAACGTCAGGTGCCTGTGCACTTAACCATCGTAGGGTTTAACCGGAAATTCACTGAAACCGGAACCGGAAGTACCTATGGTCAAGGCGTAAACACGTACTTCAAAAGGGCTACTGCATAAAAATTACTCAATATTGTGGAAGGAACCTATCTGCATGTGCAATTGCTCTGCACTCATCAAAAATTAATTGAAGTCTCCTTAATTATCCAAATTATTAGAAACAAACTGGAAGAGTGGGGAATGTTATGTTCTTTAAGCTTAATATTGTCGGGTACAAACAATTTCGGTAAGCTTCAATGTCATCCACATCTCAACCCTATAGAACATGAATGGGACATGATGGACCTGAGAGTGAGAGCTTTTCCAGCAGCAGAATCTAGCGGAACTATAGAGGGCCACCTAGTCCATACATGGAATAACCTTCAATAATAAAGATTTTTCTTTGTGTGTTTTTTTTAGAAGCAATGGAGGATAAAAGCAGTATTGAACGTTGCGATTTTTTAATTCTAAGGTGCCTTTTCTTTTCTGCATTTTGTGTTAAAGCCCTTCAATAAAATTAGATTAAGTGAAAAAAACATGTTTTGCTTCTTTTTATCCTGTATTGTTATCAATTTATATTGTCTAAATTAATTAATATAAAAGCAGTGTAAAGCAAAACATACCTGGGGACTTAGAAATTTTGATTAGTATATATTTGTGAAGGTTGTGATATTCAGATAGTATAGCTCAAATGTAGGACAATCTTACTAAGAAATATATTTGTATATGATTTCAAGCTTCTTTTCGGTTTAAAAAAAAAAATACACGACGATTGGCGAAAATATCGATTTCTGCTATAAAATATGATTTTTTCCTAAGACAATCGTTCAAGTTACAGCAGATAATTGTTGTAGAACTAGCTCTGTTTTAATCTACAACTAACAATGGCATATGGTTCATATGACTGGCAGAAAATAAAATTTATTTGAAATGTTATGTTACATAAAACACAGTACATTATTTAACGTATTAGTACTTTATACTAATAATAGACTAACAATTAGTATGAAAAACGTCAGTCAGCATTTGACTCAATGATGAATTGTGTTTGCTGACAAGGTCATAGTATCGACCATAGAACTTACGAAATTATAACTCTAATCGAGACTGCTGATATTCTTGTTTCATCAATTTGTTTGTCAATAATTTACCTCGACTCGTTTTAGAAATTATTCATACGCAGAACATGCTCTTCCTTATCATGCTTATTGAATCAACTGAGAGATATAAACTCCGTATGCAGGTGATGAAGGTATATTGTGGCATATTAATAAGTAAGGGAGGTCGACGATAGGTTAGTTAAAGTCATCACGTTTATCATAGACCTTGGTTGTTAGATTACCATTAACGTCATTTTCAAGTAAAATATCCAAGTATGAAAAAATGAGCCAGACTCTGTAGTATCTTTTATCTCAAGTTAAGCAGGATATATCGAATCATTTTATAAACCAAGTGGGTGTCGGAAAAATAATCTACAAACATCAATTTACTGTACCAGGATGAACTCGAACATAAGGAGATTTGTCTCAGAAATTAAAATTGAAATAAATAGGCAGCCGATCGCATTTTTACCCTGACTTAATTAAAGCGTATTTAATAAAGCCATTTTACTTAATGCTTCTGTCTCACTGAAAGAAAAACCTAGTGAATTTAACTAGTGTGTTTCGTAAAGCGTTGGTCTTGATTAGTAAACTTTCAGTTTACTGGTTAAGATAGTGAGTTGTGGAGCGGGGGTCGTATAGATACTTAGATACCTAGTGAAAGTTACTCATCAATTCTAAATTTACTAATCTTATCTAGTAAATATACCAATATCTGGTAAAACTACTATTAAGGTAGTGATTGTATGGACAGTGAATCTACTAGTTTTCTTCGTGACATTAACTAGTTATTTTTTACAGTGTGAAAGAGGGGCAGATTTTTCTGTTTGATTTCGTGAACTGGTTTTGCCATACTGCAAAAAGGGGATATGGTCACCCGACTTAAAATTTAACAAGAGGCCCATGGGCCTTATAGGTTACCTGAGCATTATGCAACAACTTTCCAGTGATTGAATTTGATCCATGTTTTAAGCCAGATGCTACAGCATTTACAATTTTAATCATCATAACTGTACACTTAGCAGTTGCTTAGTTTGGTTACTTAATACCCACAGGCAGGGTAGGGGAACAAAAAATGCATTTCAACAAATCAGTAATATTCAGCAATAATCAGCAGTGCCGCTACCACACATGAACCCTTGACTCTTAGGCCTAGATCCACACACTGCACAATTTTTGAAAAGGCATCCTTGCTTTTCAAAAGTATTTGATTAATACCAAGGAGCAGATTTCAAACAATTCATTATTTTTCAGCATATAAGTACAGCCACCCCCCTATGGTACTACTGAACCTGGGGCCTTGAAATTCACAATGCTGGAAGATTAGGGCCCTTGCTCATAACTATATAGGTAGTTCATATGCTTAATACCCAGGGGCAGAGAAGAAAATATTCAAAGATTAAATGTTTTTTCACTATATAATCAATAGAGCCCCGCCCTAACACCAGAACCCTTGACCCTGGGGCCATAAAATTCACAATTTTGGTAGAGGCATTCTTGTTCATCATAACTATGTACTTAGTTTATTTAATACTTTGCAGCAGTCAGAAAAAGATTTTAAAAGAATTCATGTATGTTCACTATATAATCTATAGAGCCCCGCCCCAACAACAGAACCCCTGACCCTGGGGCCATAAAATTCACAATTTTAGTAGAGGCACTCTTGCTCATCATATCTATGTACTTAGTAAGTTAATATAATACCCAGGAGCAGAGAAGAAGATTTTCAAAGAAATAATGCATTTTCACTATATAATCAATAGAGCCCTGCCCTAACACCAGAACCCCCGACCCTGGGGCCATAAAATTCACAATTTTGGTAGAAGCACTCTTGCTCATCATAACTATGTACTTAGTTAGTTTATTTAATACCCAGGAGCAGAGAAGAAGATTTTCAAAGAAATAATGCATTTTCACTATACTTATTTAGTCCCACCCTAGCACAAGAACCCCTGACCCCAGGGCCATGAATTTCACAATTTTGGTAGAGGGCTCAATGCTGATTACAATCATGCAAACAGTTTGACTGCGTTATGTCCAGGAGTAAAGAATAAGATTTTTAAAGATTGCATTAATTTAAGTGGTTTTGGCCCCACCCCCCAGGCCCCAGGGGGGCAGGGATCATGAAATTCACAATTTTTGTTCCCCTTTACCCATAGATGCTTTGTGCCAAATTTGGTTGAAATTGGTTAAGCAGTTGCAGAGAAAAAGCTGAAAATGTTCAAAAGTTTACGACCGATGAACGACGAACGACGTACGACAACGGACGAAAACAGATAGCAATAGGTCTCCTGAGTGACTCAGATGACCTAAAAATTGTTGTTACTGCTGCAATTGGAGACCTTACACAATATTGAAACTGAATTTGACTTTTCAAACCCATATCTGTGATCAGTTTCACAATTTTTCTTACAAAACAGCACACAATTGTGGATAAAATTTGCCTTATATTGTTATGTGATGACAAGCTCATATCACAATTTAATTGAAAGTGCTGTGTCTTTTTTTTTACTTTGTTTTATAATAAATATCTTAAATTGCTAAACTAATTTTGCCCAGTATATATATATATCTTTCTTATTTTCTCTGGTTCAAAATAGTGTAGCATACATGTACACCTGTATGTTTACGCTTCATTGCACATCCATGTGTATTTTGAATAAATATAAAGTTTTGAACTTCACAACCTGTTGTTACCTAATATGCACACCGAAAACTAGGACATTCAGGTAGGCAACACCTGACAAACATGGCTGCCAGTACCACCAATTGCAAAAAATTGTCATTGGGCTCTCCTCTAGCACCCATATTGATGTGTGAATCCCACAATTTACCCATTGATGTTATATGCGAGGATTGTGATGAATTTATTTGTGGTGAGTGTGCAAAATCAAATCATAGAGATCATAATTGGAAAACTCTAACCACAGCGGCCACTCAAAGGAAGAGAGGTCTGCTTAAATTTCTGAAGAAGATCAAGGAAAAAAATCTGCCAGGAATTGATGAGAAGTTGGAAAAGATGTCAAAACAGATGAAAGAAAATAAAAAACTGTGTGACTCCGAGATTGAAAAGCTTAAGATGCATGTTGATGAAATAATGGCAAGGCTTACAGAAATTAAAAAACTCCATGAAAAAACATTGAGAGACAATCTGGTTAAAAAGAATGATCAACTGAACCTTATGAAATCTGAGTTAGAGAAGAAGAAGAGAGGAATTGTTGACACAGTGGAATTCATGGAGGAGAACAACAGCACCATGTCAGATTACAGCTTGATTGACAACCTCAGAGAACTGACAAAAATGCTGTCTAAACTGGAGGTTAATAGGACAAACTGTGAACATTCAGTGAGATTTATTAGAGGTGAAATCAATGATGACTTACTTAAGTCTTTGATTGGAAAAACTACAGATTTAGATGATATTGGTGTGACTCAGATAAACTCCTTTCAATATGGAGATGAAGTAATACACATCTTGAAGGCTCTCAGTGAAGACCAATGTTACGTCAGTGAAAATAAATCTATTAAATATACAGAAAAAGTCAATCAGCAAGGGAAAAAAACACAACAATTTGGTATTTTACCTAATGACATGTGTGTGACAGGTAATGGTGATGTATATTTCACTGATTTTGATAACAATTCCATTAGCAGTCTGTCACCATCAGGATCTGTCTCTACAGTCATCAGTACACATCCACTGGTACCAGGAGGAATCTGTCAGTCAGTGGGCGGAGGACTATTGGTCACCTTGAGAGACAACGCACCAGATTTTTACAAATTAGAGTCACACAGCAGACGTCTGGTGAGGCACATCACAGTGAAAGGTGATTTCATCCATGATTATGAGTACCAGAAGGACGGTCACACCAGACTGTTTACATGGCCACTTTGTGTCACACAGAACAGTAACAGTGATATCTGTGTTGTGAACAGTACAAGTCGCACTTCAGGTGATCTAGTGATTCTGTCTCCCTCTGGTCAAGTAAAGTCTGTCTACCGTGGACAGAACCTGACAAAGAACTTTAATCCAACTGATGTAGTGTGTGACTCCCTCTGTAACATCCTTGTAACTGACTGTAAGAACAACCAGATCCATCAACTGAGTCCTGACGGGGAGTTCCTGAAGTTCTTACTGACAGAAAATGAAGATGATGGTCCATACTCAATGTCCCTATACAAGTCAACACTGTGGGTGGGATATTGGGAATGACTTGTCAAAGTGTTTCAGTACAAAATGTGAATAGAAAATACCTTACTTGAAATTAGAACAGTTATTTGAAATTAGGTCATCAAAATCATCAAACTACGAGGGTTGTCCGGAAAGTTCGTGGACAACATTGATAATTACTGACAAACATTGATAAAATATATGAAACTATTATTTTCATTAAATTTATGTTTCAATTTATTAACATGCAAGGTTTCAACAAAAACAGAGCACAAATATTTATATTCTTATCAGATTAAAAAAGACGCACACTCATACCCGGAGCACTAAAATGAAAATTCTTGATGTTACCCGATGTCAAAAGCATAATACAAATACATGTAACTTTTCTCAATACAGTCATAGTTTAACTCAATACATGTCGCTTTAACCAGTCATAATAATGTGCACAAAATGTTCAGGTTTCATATGTAAAATAATATTTAACAATCCCTGTCTCATATCCTGCAATCCTCCAGCCCCTGTCACATAAAAACGATTTTATTTACGGAAATACGTTAAAGTCACGTTACAAAGTTTATTTTTACAGCACTGCAATCTCGGAATGATGGTTTGCCTTCACGCATGTCATCATGTATACTGTTACTTCCGTCCGAAAATATTATATGCCACTTAGATACTAAATACTTAGATTCTTTTACTATGTTTTCCCGATTGTTTACAAAATGTTTTGGTCTCTGTAGTTAATTTAAATTCCCCTTCTCCCAAGGATGTTTTGTACCAAGTTTGGTTAAAACTGGCCCACTGGTTGATGAGAAGAAAATGAAAATGTGAAAAGTTTACAGATGGACATTCAGACGGACAGACATGCAGGAGCTAAACAGATGCCAGACAAAATGCAAACAGAAAAGCTCACTTGAGCCTTCGACTCAGGTGAGCTTAAAATATATTATAGGAACACAATCATTCAAATTTTTGATACAGGTCCATTATGTAAGTAATGTAAAGTTTGTAGTCCTAATTTCAATGAACTTCCATGGACAATGCAATATACCACATATAGTTCTTTCATATTTTTAGAGTAATGTTATTTAAGAGTCAAAATCAGCAAGCATCGAGCATTTAGTTAAAAAATGTGGAAAGTGGCATAGAAACAGATTTGGTTAAAACTCATATATAAATTTTCAGAACAAAGCGTATGATAGAAAAAGGCAATCAAAAAATAATATTTCGCATTGTTGCTATGGAAACCACGCGCCTTTCAAATAGCGGGTTTTGTACTTTATCATGACACTTGAAGTTATGGTTAAACAAATACTTTTTTATTACTAGTCATTAAAAAAAGCTTTTTAAATTATTATTTTATTTATATAGATATACTCTATTTTAACAAATGTTGATTATTGAAATTCTCTTCACCCTTTGATAAATAAAACTAGTTTTCGGAGGTTTATTTTGCTTTAAAAAACAGCAAATTTGAAGTACTCTATAAGAAATCTACAACCACATTAAAGCTTATCAACATAAAATATATATTAAATAGTATTTGTTCTAGAAGAATCAAGAAAAAAATCTGCAGGCAACTAAAGCATTTATATATGATAACTGATTTAAATCCATAATTTTCTGTAACTTTTGCTTCAAATTACCTCCCTTTGGTATAGCTCTCTAACATAGGAGGAATAAACGGTAGTTTGCTTACATTGTTCAGAAGTTCTGTGTACAGAAGACTAGCAGAAAATTTTAAACTTGGAGCAGTCTGAGCCTCAGTTTTGGCGTTTTCATGAGTCTTAATTACGGTGAGTGACTGAAATTTTTACAATTTACCATTACAACAGTTACTGAAGAATGTATAACATAAATTAACCATGTTGTAAAATATGTAACACTTTTGCAGGTGTTTTTGCACATTACAATTTAGGCCTAATTCTGATTGATTACTAGTATATATGTTAGCATTACTTTCGTTTTTTATAACTTAAAAGAAAAGATTATGCATGGCCTGAGGAACCAGGAGGAGGGGGTATGCCCCCCCCCCATAATATTGCCGATATTAAACTATAATATGATAAAATGAAATTAAATTCCCCAACTCAGATTGTTTCTGCGGGCCTAACGTGAAAAAGTTGGTCATGATTAGTTACATAACTGTATCCCAAATTTTAAAGTTTAATTCGAATTAAGTTTAATTTTGATTTGTTACATATTCACGGCATGTGTGTAACCAAGTCACTCACCAGCTATAATGATTATAACTTGAGTGATTGTCGGGTAAATAAAAATTCTGTATATAATAATAGATATCTTTATTTACCATTTAAGATATTGATAATACCTGCTTTTTACGTAAAAAATTATGAATTTATGAAAACCAACACTATATGAAATATTTGTAAATTGGAATGACCTTTGTTATAGCGTCCGTAAAAAAAAAAGGGGGGGGGGGCAGGGGGTTAACTCTGTACTTAATATATTTTAGTTTAGGAAAGGGGATTACCTTGGAAGTATTGTGATACAGACAAGTGTATTACGTAGTGGACTAGTGGTAACTGAATTTTATATATACCACAGTAGAATAATTAATTTAAAAAAAATTTTTGCTGATGTCATCCAGTGTTTACTTATAAAAGAAAATTCATATTCAGCTAATATTTTCTCCGGTACCACTGAACTAATTTAAGTCAACTTTAAGGTTCAAATAATAAGCACCTTCAGATTTAAAGCACGTAAATTTATTAGAAGAATATCTATACTCCATTTTTTCTTGGGGGGGTGGGGTATTGGAAAGAAATGAAAACCATAATCTAGAGTTTTGACAAAACCAAGAACCAATTGACCTTTTTATGACAAGTTTTTTGAATTTAAAGAATATCTAAAATCAATAGGGTCTCAACTTTGTGTTGTATACTTCTGTTTTTTGAATGAAATTCGGCACTTTGAAGCCAAACTCGGAAAGAAGCGGAAACAGAATTGGATGAGCTGATATAGAATGAGACAGGAAAAACATGTAAATAATACATTTAGTAAAAACGTTAACTTTTTAAAAATAAAATGATAAACCATTGAGATCTCTTGGAATTTAATTGATTCCAATAAACATGCTTTCCATTCATCGTCATTGCTCAAGCTCAACTAGAAATGGTTCTAAGTAAGTATCTGAAGGCAAAGCTGTATAATATTATAACATTTTAATTTTATTACTTTTTCAGGTTATCATTATAAGAATACGATATTACAGTACAGACCATTGATGTTGGAAGTGAGTGGATAGTGTTACCGGAGACTCAGGGATCCAGAAAATAGATCCATAAATTGTACAGTGTATTCATGAAAGTGGATCAAATAAAAATGTTCAATCCAAAAGTAAAATTCTTTGTTTGTCTGTTAGCATTTTTATATTGATGTAAATCTAACTAGTGCTAATTGTAACGGGGACCGTTACAGATGTTCCCCAAACGCTCCCCATGTCCCTTATCGTGCCTTATTCCTCTAAGACCTTTTATAAATATGCTAAGTATCCCAGGATTTCATTTAAGAATATAAAAGTTACAATGATATCAACTATCAACGATATATTGTTTAACGTTTTGCATGCGCGCACACGTACATGTACATGCATATGCAAGATGATTATGGCATGTTGATTAAGCGATTAATATATCTTTCTATCTCGCGAATCAAAGAAAAAAATACATATATAAATTTACCATTTTTCAAGCATATGTCATATTTTTAATATATCGATTCACATTTTATTTCTCTACTTATTTTAACCTCGGGCTCAAAGTTGGTTTTATTCCGAAGACAAGGCAGGGTTAAAGTCGACTAAGGGTATCACGCCAATACCTAACCAATCAAAATGAACTTATTCAATAGTAGTTCCATACATGGAAAAGGGATTTTCTTTTCTGTTCAGAATTTTTTAAATATTTCCTCTCAGGCCATTTTGACAACTCTGATACCTGTGCCTGGTAAATTTTATATACTTTGTAAATAAATATATAAAGGTTTTTTGACCGGAACTATTCATTTTTTCCAATGCATAGGGGGCTACTCTCTGGGTTTTACAAGAGATGTTTAAAAAGACATTCGTGTCAGCTAATGTGACCTATATTGTTTAACACCTTCTTATTAATATTTTTTTCATGAATGCAAATATCTGATTATTTTACGAAGGAGCGTACATGTATATTGATTTTTAATATACCGAAAATCGCTATTTCTGGGGGTTGCGTAATTCTAAAAAAAATTCAAATAAATTTCAAAGGTAAATTAAACAAAGGATGCTTGGTATTAAAATATTATTTCAAATCAGTAGAATTGAATGCTATTAACGACATCTGAATAAATAGGCTATAAAAGGCTTATATGCCAACTTTGGTCATCTGCACTTTAATTTTAAACACGACAGGATTTGTAATTTTTTCTGTATAAATTAATAATTTCTATATACTTTGGAAACTCAAATTAAATATTTTAATACACTTTCCTCGAGCTCTTTTCTGCAGTTTTCCTGAAATTTTATGTGGGTCCGAGGTGTTATTTGAGTTTAACAGTGATTCTCTACGTTGCCATTAATTTGATTTGTTTTGATTTGTTTGTGTGTGTGTGTGTGGGGGGGGGGGTATTTTTATTCTTAACCTATTTAACATTGGAGTTGAATCTTGTATCTTATTCCAAGAACTTAAGATTGATTGTGACATTTGGATGAAAGGTCAAGGTCATTAAAAACCACGATCTCTTTAACTTCTATCCTGTCAACCGAAATAAACTCTGAAAGGTGTTTCTAGATACATGTACATGTACTTCATGTTTCTTTTTACCCTTGGGTCAAGGACAAAGGTTAAGGTCGATTTCAAGTTCATAGGTCAAGGTGATTTTGGTAAATAGCTAATATCAACATTTTATTCAGGTTACCAGTGACCTTGACCTAAGTTTCAAGGTCAAGGGTAAAAAGATCTGCATGCTTCAGTATGTTACATGTCTTGACATTTAGAAGTTCTTAATTCTGCATGAACATCAAACACTCAAGTATACTGTCTTTTAATACATTGTGTGCGGTCGCATGTGCATGCACGTCCATGCATTTACTTTTGATAGTAGTATAATGTAGGCAATCATTATATCTATTCATATTTGAAATGTCACCCTGTATTATTGAGAACCAAGAAAGTTGTAGGCATTTAATGTTTTAGCCAATCAGATTGCAGTACACGTGCATGTGCGTGCGTTCATGATTATTCTTATATATCATGCTGTAGATCTTCATAATGTAAGACTATGTTCAAAATTTCAAAGGATTTTGTCAGAAAACAAAATAGATATTTAGACTTTTAGTTTCAGCCAATGGCAGCGAAGGGCACCTGCATGCGCGTGAGATCTTGCTATTTTGACCATGTCATCATGTCTATACTACTATTATATCCTTATATTATGAGTTTCAAAGCATTTCATCCAATATTTAAAAAGTTACGGCTAAATCTATTATATTGGTCATTTCACGTGTTACACGTGCGCGCACATGCACGCACGTGCGCGCAAAATGACCTTCGTTCCGCACATCTACATAACATACCTAGTGACCCTAAAAAGGTTTCACCTAGATCGGATGAGTAGTTTACGAGAAAACTCGCGGACAAAAAAGTACCGGAGAACAAAGAAAAAATTCAGAAAAAGTAAAAACAATATGTTCCCAAACTTCGTTTGGGGAACATTATAACTATCAATTTTAAGCATGCAGATTCATAAATAGATAGTAGAAGAATCTGAAACATATCTTTATATTCTGCATTTTGAAGTATCATAATTAATACAAGGTCAATATTAAATGATTAATTAATTTCAAAACTGACAAAATGTTTTTGTGAGAAAAAAGAAAGAGCTCTAATTTCTATATTGTACCTCATGTACCACTGATGTTGGTGTGAGTGAAATAAAAATGATGATGATGATGAATTAGTTAAAAGTCGGACGACACGTTTCTCAAATCTCTAGGAATACACAGTGAAAACTGTCTAATCTGACACCTGAATAATCTGACACACTGTGAATTCCGGCGTTAAATTTCTTTCCCATTTTAGTATTTACGTTGTTTTTAACACTGTGAAATCGGACACCGTCTATTCCGACACAAAATTTGTCTCCCAGTGCATGTAGGATTACACAGGTTTCACTGTATATATAAAATATTCATATTTTTCATTCTCTTCTGATTTCTACATTGCTTTCAAAATGTTTTTAAATATAAGTACAATAAAAATTTCGATATATGCCATTCAAAGATTGCCCTTTAGGGTTTTTAATGAATTTCTTTTAGGGTCAGTTCAAATTTAGACATTCATACATATTTAGCCCTTCCAGATTTTTATCTTAGGCACCAGTACCTACTGAGGTATTAGCTGTCTTGCAATATTGTTTCTAAATTAGGACAGTAGGAGAATATATCATCGGTTCAATACCAAAGACAGACATGGTATCGTGTTTGTGCACACTGAAAGAAATACATAGTGATTTTAACTAGTGTGCCTCGTAAAGCGTTTGTCGTGATTAGTAATCTTTCTGTTTACTGGCTAAGATAGTTAGAAGTGGAGCGGGGGTTGTATAGATACTTAAATACCTAGTGAAAGTTACTTATCAATTCTAGATTTACTAATCTTATCTAGTAAATCTAATCAATACCCAGTAAAACTACTTTTAGGGTAGTGATTATATGGACAGTTTTACTAGTCCTCTTAGTACTTCAACTAGTTTTTTTTCAGTGCATGGTGTGGGGTAGGCATTAAAAAACTGCAAAAAAGTGGGGAAATTCTCCAAACTCGGGATGGGGGGGGGGGTTAAACATCAGGTTATGTTGAGAAAAAAGTTGGGTGGGGGATGTCATCCCCCCTACCCAACCCAAACCTGATGCTACATGCCTGATTGACATGGTTTTACTTTAAAATTATGTGAGCTGTCATAGTGACTCTCTTTCATAAACTAAAATTATTGTGAGCAAGCTCATAAAATGATACCACCCCTCCTGCTATTGCATAAAATGTTTTTTATTACAAAAAAGGTACAAATATTAATTTGAAACCTTTTAAAATTTTGCTAGTGCAGATATACATACCCAAAATGACTATGACAAATGCTCAAGTCATAAGTAGTAAAACCGTTGTGTTGAGCACAAACTCATATAGTACACTTTTACTGCAGTGACCTTGAAAAATGCTATGTCCTTGAGTCAAGGTCAAACATGTCCAAATGAAATTTGGTCAAGGTCATGACAAACCTTCAGCTCAAAAATAATTCCCGAGATGAAACCAAGTCTTTTCATTAGAATGTTACAGAATGGGCAAAGATTGCACTTTTCTTCTACCAATGACCTTGATCTTGTTCAAATGACCTTGAGTCAAGATTTTGCCACATCTCTTGATCACAAGCAATCTTACTATCAAGTATGGACTTTCAGTGGCACTTCATTGAAATGTTACGGACAAGTCAAAATTTTACATACATATGGATCGGTGAACAAGGTGATTCCTACCCCCCCCCCTTTTTCCAAGTTTCGTTTGTGAGGAATATAAAATTCCTTTTGAAATTGAATGGGTATTTATTTATCAACAATAGTAAAATTATGAGTATGCATTGATCAGAACCAATATAATGACACTGTACATGTATTCAAATTACCCCCACCCCTTCAAAAAAGCTTATAAATGCCAGATTATCACACATTTTAACCATTTGTAACTTTTTTCTACTAAAGTTGCCTGCAAATTTTATTGTATAGATATGACATATAGATAACCCGTAACAAGATCACACCATTCATTTTTGCAGCAGTGGTTGTAGATTTTGTGTATATAGTGATAAACATATGTAACTTTTTTCAAAATTAATAAGCATGGACGCCATGTTCTTTTCCCGTTGTCATGGCAACAATATCACCACAGAAATTTTGTTTTTCCTGTTTTGGGAGAATAAAGTAATTCCTTCATTTAACAAATAAAGTAACCAAAATACCTTATCTTATCACGTTCAGAAAACATATTCATAGAAAAATGTCTAAAAATCATTGATTTTCATAAGGATTTTTGAGCCCGTTGCTAAGGAAATGAATTTCCTTGGATACCAGTCCCTTCATACGTTCAAAAAAATTTTAATTGTGTTTTAGCATTAGGTAGGACAAAATCTTTCATATACCAAAAGCTTTTGAAAAAATAAAATTTTGACTTTCCATTCAATGCTCGATGCTTGCTGATTTTGACTCTTAATTTATGACCAAAGGTGCACACTGTTGAGAAGAACAAGCATGACAAAAATCTGATGATAAAAAAATTCAGTATTTAAGTATTTGTGAATAACTCTCTGCAATCTGAATGTGGCCAGAAAAATCAAATATACCACCATTTTTCTCATTGGCTGCTATTTATACTCCTATGCCCTTCTTTAATGAATAGATATATTGTATTTACCTAATTGTAACATTTAAAAAAAAAAAAAACTTTTATTCATGTCGCAGCACTGTTAAGGCTTACTATAAGAAATCAACGGAAAATAGAAGTGCTTTTTAAAACTGAATTCATTTTTATTCAGCTGTTCTATTATAACAGAACTTGAATACCGGTACTTATGAAAAAAGCATAGTATAACCTACTCTGCACTGAATGGAGTTTGCCCATCAATGGACAGTCACGTGATGAATGCATAGTACGTACACAAAATGTTGGTCAATAACAAAAAACGAGTGCACTTATAGGCCCCGGTAAATTGTAAAAAAATTAACAATGAAATTAAGCAAACTTTTTCATCCCAAATCATTAATTGATATCTTGACCGTACGATTCAACAAATTTTACCGCTGAAATCCACGATTATACAAAGAACAAAACCATAGAATAGGGCAGGGGTCAGCCGACATTTGTGATTTTCTATAGTAAATCGAGAACGGTCATTCAATTCAAAGCTTTTGTTTACTATGAGCCTAACTTTGTACAAACTTGTGCAAATGACAAAAGACGCATAATACATTTATAAAACTTGTGTGAAAGTAGGAAATTTGTACACGATTAGGCTGGTACTTAAAATATTGAAAATGTACAAAAAGTACAATGTTTTTCCTATAGCAAGTGAGATCTATTTACCTGTATGACCCATGTTGAACCCTGGTGTGGAATAAATTATTTAAAATACATATGTAACGGGAATCCCGGCAATAATAAACTGAAGAACTTTCTGGTTTCATAAGTTTTATATCAATAATTATATTGGCTCTGAAAAAAATATAAAATATACAATAACATAAGAATAGTACAATAAAATATAATAGTAGATATACATAGGAGTCATTATTCAAATAGTGTCATAAATGAATATTTCACTCTATGGAATGTTGTTACACTTTACATGCACAAAGGGCAATAACTCTTACAAGCTAAACATACTTTCCAAAATCGTGAAGAGTTATCTTTCATATATAACCAAAATAATAAAACAGTAATGCATACCGGTTTGTGGAACCAAGTCCATCTGATATACTGTGTGGATCTTTTCAGATATGATGTTACACTATATCAATAATAAATAAATTCCTAAAGATATGCTCTTTACAATAACTCTGTATTTGCATCAAAATACTTCTTATGAAAATATTTACTTATATACATTTAATAGGATCTGAATATATTAAATAACTCATATAGAATTATCAGATTTATCAACATCTGATCTAGATATAAAATATTCTATATACATAGTTTTTACAAAGTATCAAATCCTTAATTTCTTATGTATATCATAATTCATATTCAAGTATAGATTAAAATGTTAAAATATTAGTACTTACATGTCTCTGTACTTTTATGTCAGGAAGTCAGTAAGATTTCAAAATAATTCAAAATTCACCAGATCTAACTTTCAACGTCTAAAACTCTGAGATCTTTCAAACTGAGTAAATATCACTCACTAGACAATGTAAAACCCTTGACCAATATAATGTAAATGTTCAACCAATGAATGAATGTGTGTGTGAAATGTATAGGTGGATCAAGAGGGATGGGTGGTAACACTTAATACCTTATTAGTAATAGAAAGACTTTAGATTTTAATTTATTTAACTATTTTAAATTTATTTATTTATCATTTATTAAATTATTTAATAAAATATACATCTACTACAGACCCCCCCCCCCCATTAGTAAATGACGTCCCCGTCATTTCCCTAATGGGACATTACCTGTAACATGCGGCAACACTATTCTTAAAAAAAAAACTGCATTCACTCCTCACTGCATCTGAAATATATACAAATAAAATCAAATTAATTATTCTTTAAAATATCAAGCATTGTTTGCACAATTCTATCTTCATATTTTTTCATTTCTTGTGACTTCTTCAACTCATATAAAAATTCACATTTCTTCATCCATTCCAGTGAATGTTGCTGGGTAAATACATATTCTTGGTTGTTCATCCAAGCAGGTTTTCTCCTCTCCCTTCCATTTCTTCTTGGTATCTGTCTATCTTCCTCTGACCTCATGCTACCATCTCCATCCACATGATCTACTTCTGCATCTTGCTGCTGATGCTGCTCATGCGGAATCTCTACCTCAGCATTCTCCTGCTGCTGTCCCTCTCTAGGAATTACTTCAGCATCTCGCTGCTGATGCTGTTCCCCTGGAATCTCTGTATCAGGTTCCTGTGTTCTCTCCTTACCCTCTACATTACCTGCATCATGATGTTCTTCTTCCATCTGGTTCTGTAAAATATCTCTCTGTACCGGTACATATACTACTTCCATTTCTTCATCTGAACTGCTTTCCTCATCTCTATGGGATATAACTTCATGAATATCCTCTTTCTCTTTACTCTGTTGTCTTGTTCTGGGTTTAGGAATGTCTTTTACCTTCTCGAGTTCTTCATGAGTTTTGTAATTGTTCAGCTGACTAATTGGGAGAAGTAGATTTCTATGTAGTGTTCTTATTTTACCCTTGCTTGTTTCTCTCTGGATCTGAAATACTGGAATGTTTGGATCTGGTTGGTCTAAGACTATATAAGGTTCTTCTTCCCATTTATCTGAAATTTTATGTTTCCCGTCAAAAGATACGATTTTAACTAACACCCTGACACCTGTCTGGATCTCTGCTCCTCTTACTCTCTGATCATACCCTCCTTTCTGTTTCTCTTGAGCTCTCTTTGTATTCTTGTTGACTAATTCATATGCTGCCTTCATATTCTCTTTCAGATCGTTGATATACTTTGAAGTTGACTTCCATTCTGTTTTCTTGATTCCAAATTCTTCATCTATAGGCAATCTAGGGTTTCTGCTGAACATAAGGTAATAAGGTGATATTCCTGTTGACTCATTTCTGGTGCAATTATAAGCATGGACAAGGGGATTGACATATCAAGTAGTCAATAAGATGTTGTCCTTGATTTCTTCATTCCTGTAATTTCACATAACTCCTTGATAATCTGACTTTCGAAGTTTGCACCCTGATCCGAATGTATTCTACTGGGAATTCCATAATAATTAATAAAGTTGTTAAATAATGCCTCTGCAGTTGTTTTTGCAGTCATATTCCTTGTTGGTATAGCTTGGGCAAATCTGGTGTAGTGATCTGTGATGACTAGTATATGCTGAAATCCTCCTTTACTCATTTCCAAGGTAAGGAAATCCATACACACTAATTTTAAAGGATATGATGATGTAATACTAACAAGTGGTGCTCTCTGATTGGTAGCTTTTCTGTGTGTACACATCTGTTGCAGTTCTTAATCCAGTTGTCTATATCCTGATTCATTCCTGCCCAGTAGAATCTGTCCTTGATAAGCGCTGCTGTTCTTTCTCGTCCTGGATGACCGAGTTTATCATGAAGTTCTGATAAAACCTTGTCCCTGAATTTTCTTGGCAGAACTAATTGTTGATTTAATTTCTCTGCAACTGTTGTTTCCCTGAAAAGAATGTTGTTAATTAAATGAAGTTTATTAAAATTTCTAACCAATGCTTGTGATTCAAATCCAAATGGTAAGTCTTCCAGTCTTGGTTTCTGTTTACGTCTGACAAAATAAATCCATGTTTTAAGAGTTGGATCTGAACTCTGTTCTTGGTGCCAATTCATCTCCTGGTCAATAATCTTTTGTGCTGACATCTTCTTGTCTATAACTGTTGAATCTACAGAAACAGAAGTTATCAATGGACCTGAATGTACCGCCTGACACACTGCTCTAATAGAATCCCTAGAAATAGACTGAAATTTATCATTAGAATTTGGTCTTCTTGAAAGTGAGTCAGCATCCTGATTCTGCTTCCCTGGCCTGTAAAGAATGTTAAAGTCATAGGCAGATAGTGCTGCCAACCACCTATGTCCTGCAGCGTCAAGTCGTGCTGTCGTCAAGACGTATGTCAGTGAGTTATTGTCTGTTAGAACTGTAAATTTGTGTCCGTACAAATAATCATTTAACTTTTCTGCGATTGCCACTTTAAAGCCAGGAATTCTAGTTTATGTGCTGGGTAATTTCTTTCGGTGGGACTCAAACTGCGACTTGCAAAACTGATGACTCTCTTTTGACCATGTTGCTCTTGGTATAACACTGCTCCTAATCCTGATTGACTGGCATATGTATGTAATTCAAAGGGCAGGTTATAATCAGCAAATCCTAAAATTGGAGGAGAAGTCAAGAGTTTCTTGAGATAGTTGAAAGCTTCTTCCTGTTCTTGTTTCCATTTGTATTCCTTTCTTGCTTGTTTACGCATCTTGTCCTTGGTACATTTACTGTTGGTTTTTGGCATAAGTTCAGATAATGGTTTAGAAATTTTGCTGAAATTTGGTATAAATTTTCTGTAGTATCCAATAAATCCAATAAATTTTCTGATTTCTTCTGGAGAACGAGGTGTTGGCCAATCTAAAACTTTCTGAACTTTTTCTGGGTCGGTTCCAATGCCCTCTTCTGACACAATGTGACCTACATATTTCACTTTCTTCATAAAGAGACTACATTTCTTTGGAGACAGCTTTAATCCTGCTTCTCGTAGTTTGTCGAATACCAACTGCAATCTTTGGATATGTTCCTCATAAGAATTGGAAAATACAATCAAATCATCTAAGAAAATAAAACAAATGTTCAAATGAAGATCTCCTATGCAATTTTCCATGAGTCGCTATTGGATAATCCGAAAGAAAGACGATTAGATTCATAAAAGCCTAACGGTCCTACTGTGAAAGCTGTACGTTCTTTATGTTTCTCTAGAATTTCAACCTGATGATAACCTGACTTCATGTCCAACACAGAGAAGTACTTGTTTCCGGAAAGGGCATTCAGAATTTCATCGATTCTTGGTAGGGCATATGCGTCTTTCTTGGTTCGTTGATTTAGTTGACGGTAATCAATACACATCCGTAACTTGCCATCTTTCTTCCGACATATAACAACATTGCTGGAAAATGATGAACTGGATTTTCTTATCACCCCTGAATCCAAAAGCATTTGTAGATGGTTTCTTATTTCCTCAAACATAGCTGGGGGAATTCTTCTTGTTCTTTGTTTGAATGGTGTTTGATCTAGTAGATCAATTCTGTGTCTCACAGTGTTGTTGAATCCAGTGTCTGTATCATTCTTTGAAAATAAGTCTCTATAATCTTGCAGTAATAGTTGAATTTTCTCTTGTTGTTCTTGGGTTAAACCTTCTGATGATATTTATAACTTCTTGTAAGTATGAATAGTCTTCTTGTCTAAGCTGAGTTGTTTTGTCATTTATAGCCACTGGATGTAACTCGCATATTATTTCTCTGGGATTGATGGTCACTGTTCTTGTTGTTAAATTGCTTATGTGTACTGGAATTTCCTGTCGTTTGCTATAGTTATATGAAGCAATAGTTGGTTCTATATCCAGGTCTACGGGAATTCTGGAGCAACTAGTGGCTTGTAGTAATGCGCATGTGCTCTGGTATGGTACCTCCCTATCTGTAAATCCTGTTATAACTACTTGGCTGTTTGGTGGTATGATGGTACGTTCTGATGACTGAATAACAGCTAGCCTGAAATTCTGCCTCATCAATTCCTTTTCTCTAAGTTGCAGACCTCTAAAGGCTAAGAACCATGGTGTTGTTAAGGCTGTTTCTTGTAAAAATCTTTCTCCATTCTGTACATGTGTATTCTCTAGTAATACTTTTATGATATTGGTACCAAGTAGTACTGGGACTCTGTTGCTGTAGTTGGAATCTGGAACTATCAAAAATAAGCATGGCTGTGGTCGACTATCTGGAATTCCTAATGGTTTAATTTCCAGTTCAATGTATCCTGAATATGTCAGAGCATTTCCATCGGCACATTCAATATTGATGAAATCTTCAATAGGATGGATGGTTTGTCCTTGTAAATAGTTTTCATAAAATGACTGGGAAATTGTTGATACAGTAGATCCAGTGTCAATAAGAACTTTTGTTGTTATTTCTCCAGATATTATAATTTCAGTTTCTGTTGATTCTCCAATTAACTTTGGTAATCTGTTGGGGCTCTGCATACTCTGACCTATCGTTTGCCCCTCGGCGAAGGTCGCTATGCGTTTAAATATCCCCTCTTAATATAATCACCTCTGACTCGGCATCCTATCTGTAAATGGCCCTGCTGACCACATTTCCAGCATACTGGTATTTCTCCTTGTGGTCTAATAGCTGTATTTTGGTTTACAAATTCTGGTGTCAAAGGTGTCTGTTGATACTGGAATCTGAAATTCATTGGCCTTCTGAATCTGTGAGGGCCTCTGTATCTTGGTGTGTAATTTCCTCGTACTATACTTCTGCTCTGATGTTGATCATTTGCTCTTTCTCTTTTTAACGCTTCTAATTCTGTAGATAATCTGCTCACAGTGGTAATCAATTCCTCAGTTTCATTTGATTTCTTTTTGACATTTGTTCTTTTTGCTGGTATAGGTTTATTTTGTTTGTCTGACTCGCTTTTCTTTTTTTCTCTGTCTTGCTCCAATATCCTCATAGCTCTCCTTAAGTCATCAAATTCTGGGTACTTATCATAGAAATGACCGGATATGTCCTTTAAACTGGTTCTCATCCCTGACCACAACATGTTTCTCAGCATATCATTCTCATCATCTGGATTCACTAGTCCTTGTATAAGAGCTTTTGATAACAAGTCTTCTAACCTACATCCCCAGGCAGATACATCTTCATTTTCCTGCTGTTTGGCACTGTAAAAATTTGCCAGCAACGGCTCTTTCTCCTCAACTAAACCATAAATGTTATCCAGCTTGTACAATATTTCATCCACTGATGCATTAGGTCCTAACCTCATCAACACTCTACTTGCTGATCCTCGTAATGATCGACGCATAGCTGAACAAATAATATTGTCAGCATACCCATCTGTTTGCAAACATTCAACTTCATACTTCCACTGATCATAAAGTACAGACCCTGAGACGTGCTACTACCCCAAATAAGCGTGTGACTTTCGTGCGCTTTCCGTTTCGTGCAAACCGTGTAGCGTTTCGTGTAAACCGTGCAGCTTTTCGTGCAAACCGTGTAGCGTTTTTTATTTAAACTGTGCAGCGTTTCGTGTAAGCTCCAAAGCGTTTCGTGCAAAACGCGTAGCGAGCGTGCGAAAAGCGTGTGAGAAACGTGCGACTTTCGTGTTAGAACAGTGTGAGAAACGTGTGACTTTCGTGCAAGAATCGTGTAAGATTCATTCGGAAGTCATTTCATTTTAAATTTGGCTATCGATGGGTCAGGATGTCAAATTCTATTAGTATTTTATTATTGAATTAGTTATGCTTGTGATATTTTAGGATTAAAAAAAAAATGGAACAACAAAATGACATTACACGGTAATGTATAATTTATATTTGTTTGTTTTCTTTTCCTTCTATAGAAAATGTGTTCAAATTAATCAACTATGTACAACAATTTTAAGGGCATTGTATTCAATATATTATTAACGCGATCATGGCTTCTTAAATATTTTTTTCTCAAAGAAAGAGAGAAATGCCGGTATTATTTTTTTTTAAATTAAAGCAAAAACATATCAGGACTCCGCTCTTCTCTTTACATTTAAAAGTACGTGAAAGAAAGTTTTGAAACGATGTGTTATTTGATACATAAAACTTGTTGCTCATTATTGTCAAATAAATGGATTTTATAATTTTATTTCACATGCACTGACGACATGTTTAGAAATTGGGGGGGGGGGGGGTTAAATTTAATTACTAGTACGGTCTTTCATTTTTTTTTGTAATTTTCAATCTTATGGTAGTTTAAATAAATGCTTTATTTTCTATTCTTTTTTTAAATCCTTTGTTTAATATGTGCGCAGATACACCCCTTAAAAATGTATTGGAATCGTCTTTCCGCCTTTCTACTGAGATCAATTGCAAGGTCATTTACAACAGCGGTCACGGGCTCCGAGTGCATGGCAAAAGAAAACCTGTTTTGCTATATGAACATGTTAAGTTCACGGCTTAATAACGACTGGATTTTATTATTATTTTTTTAAATAAAATGGTTCTATAAATATTTAATGGGTACAACGTATAAATCAGCGGATTTCATCTTTTATTTGTAAATCCGAATTTCTAGCCGTAAACAGTAAAATAAACAGAGAACTGATTTGGTAGTCTTTTCATGAATATCATGTAAGAAAAGTTCATGAGTAAATCATGAATAATTGTATATTATTTGTTTTGTAAATCACGTACTTTTTATTTCATATAAGATATTTCAGTTTTCTTATAATATACCTGAATGCCGGTGTAAAGATCGATCTACATTGTACATGTGTATGTATAGATGTACAATGTATAGTCAAATGCCTCGACTATTAATCAATGTACACATATATACATATGTTTAGTCGGGTTTTGAAATGAAGGATTTTACAGTATGATGGTTATATTGATGTTATTTGATAAGCTTCATGTAAAAAGAGAAATTGAATAAGAATAAATTAAGACATCACATTTAACCCCCCCCCCCCTTACCGGTTTCCCTCCTATAGATAATGCTTACGTAAGATAAAAAAAAATCTTTAAAAATGTATCAATAATCGTTAGTAGAGTAAATAAGCAAATTTTATTACTAAATCAAAATCAAGAAAAATAATCCGCCTACGGAAATCAAACACAATATAATCAATATTATTTAAAATCAATGAGTTCATTTTCCTGCCGTAAGAAAGGGAAATTTGTGTTTAATTTATTAAATTATACTTGTAAAAATATTTCATTGAAATGAATGACTAATATATGAAAATTGTATTTTATTAAGCAGTCATTCATGATATCGACATTTCGTTTTTAAACAGTTGGATAAAAAAATAAATAAATACGAAATGACAATTATTTATTAATTAATTACAACTGTCAGAAATATTTCTATCGGTTTATACAATACTAGTGTACTGATATTTATTTTAAACAGCTGCTAAATGTGACTTTGTGAAAGATTTCCATTTAATTAATAATAAAACCGTAATAATGCCGGAGATTTCCGAGTAGAAAATCCAAACCGAGGGCAAAACGTGCGAGAATCGTGTTCAAAGCGTGTGAGAAACGTGTACGAAGCGTTTCGTGCAGCCTTTCGTGTAAACCGTGCAGCCTTTCGTGCAAAGCGTTTCGTGTAAACCGTGTAGCGTTTCGTGCAAACCGTGTAGCGTTTCGTGTAAACCGTGCAGCGTTTCGTGCAAACCGTGTACCGTTCGTGTACCGTTCGTGCAGCGAGCGTGTGGGGTAGTAGCACGTCTCAGGGTCTGTATATCACACTTTTTGTCACCCGAAAATATTGAAATTTTAGGGACACCACTAAGAGGAATATGTGATAGTGGATTGGGTTGGGTGGAATCATGGGCTGAAGTATTGGGAGGGGTAGATGGGTGGGATGATGGGCTATGTTTGGGTTGGGACTGGGATGGGGTTGCGAAACTGGGCTGGGGAGGGAAACTGACTTGTTGTGAAGGATTTGCAGACAGACTGGGTGATTCACTTTTTATTTTCTCTGCATAATACAATACCCATTGTTTAAATTCTGCTGAGCTACCACTCTCAGGCTTAATCTCTAATTCTTTCATTACATCTGATAAATCAGACATCTCATCTTGAGTCATACTTGCCATGATGACCACAAATAAACGACACAAATACAAATTCATATATCAATGGTAATTAAGTCAGAGACTCAATAGTGATACATGCAAGAAACCGCCGCGTAGCTGCAATGCAAAGAAACCGTAGCGTTTGTTCAACACACCAGCACACACACACACAAGTTGTTTGTCACATCTTTAAACTGTTTGCTGGATTTAAAATTGTACTTTTACTTTTAGATTATCTAATATTTACAATATTTTAAATACTGGTTTAGTTGTTTGTTTACTCTTGTTTAATTCAACCTTATTAAATTGCACTAGGTTTATAATTAAATTTAATTTTTTTTTTAATCAAAGCAGACGGATATTAGTATATGCACCAACCTATTTTCTCTAGACTGGTATAAGATGGATGAATTAACACTCAACCCGAATTTCCTCAGATCAATATACAACTGACACCTGTTATCTAGTTCTTACCTTTCAATAGACCAGGTCAATGTCAATGGAAGTTATAATTAGTGGTATGAGTTTCAATAATAATAAATGAGAACCACTAAATACACAAAGCAAACTACAAAGTAAACAAACTAAGTAATGGCAAAATTCCAATACACAATGACGTACACACAAGTTTGGGTCAAATAAATGTTCAAACACTGAAATAAATAATAAATATATACACCTTAATTAAAGGAGTCAAATATATTTACTTTTTCCAACGCTGTTGGTCCATGGTATCCGCGAATGATCATCGACGAAGGCCTTTGTAACACTAACAGTTAAACATGTGCACATTGTAAACAGAGAAAATTCAGATTACTCACAAGTCAGTGTCACTGAAAAGCTTGGTCGGATATTTCCGGAAATGTTCACAGGAATGGCATGCACTAAACAAAATAATCGGACACTTCCCGGAATCGTTGTACCACTTGGGATATGAATCGTCGTGGTGACGTGCACGTCGTTCGTTGTGACATGGAGGAGCGCTATAAATGGGTTGAGGTTCAATTACGTTGGGCGCCATTTTTGTAACGGGAATCCCGGCAATAATAAACTGAAGAACTTTCTGGTTTCATAAGTTTTATATCAATAATTATATTGGCTCTGAAAATAATATAAAATATATAATAACATTAGAATGGTACAAATAAAATATTATAGTAGATATACATAGGAGTCATAATTCAAATAGTGTCATAAATGAATATTTCACTCTATGGAATGTTGTTACACTTTACATGCACAAAGGGCAATAACTCTTACAAGCTAAACATACTTTCCAAAATCGTGAAGAGTTATCTTTCATATGTAACCAAAATAATAAAACAGTAATGCATACCGGTTTGTGGATCACAACTCCATCTGACATACTGTGTGGATCTTTTCAGATATCTGAGTGTTACACTATATCAATAATAAATAAATTCCTAAAGATATGCTCTTTACAATAACTCTGTATTTACATCAAAATACTTCTTATGAAAATATCTACTTATACATTTAATAGAATCTGAATATATTAAATAACTCATATAGAATTATCAGATTTATCAACATCTGATCTAGATATAAAATATTCTATATACATAGTTTTTACAAAGTATCAAATCCTTAGTTTCTTATGTATATCATAATTCATATTCAAGTATAGATTAAAATGTTAAAATATTAGTACTTACATGTCTCTGTACTGTTTATGTCAGGAAGTCAGTAAGATTTCAAAATAATTCAAAATTCACCAGATCTAACTTTCAACGTCTAAAACTCTGAGATCTTTCAAACTGAGTAAATATCACTCACTAGACAATGTAAAACCCTTGACCAATGAAATGTAAATGTTCAACCAATGAATGAATGTGTGTGTGAAATGTATAGGTGGAACAAGAGGGATGGGTGGTAACACTTAATACCTTATTAGTAATAGAAAGACTTTAGATTTTAATTTATTTGACTATTTTAAATCTATTCATTTATCATTTATTAAATTATTTAATAAAATATACATCTACTACATATAGTCACGTGATTTCTATACACAGGTAAACATTCCTCAAAGGTGCTCACCGTAAAACATCGGCAGGTTTTGTTTCATCTAGTCAAAGTCGTGCCGCTTAGAAATATTCGTATGAACACGGGAGGGTTTCATTGTCATTCATAAAAGTGTCAGACATATTTAAAATTCGTGCAAGACAATGAAACAGGTATTGAAAGCCACCTAAACACTCCTTTTTAATTTCAAATTCAATGAAACTTTTTTGGATTTTTTAATGCAAGAGTACCAATTTCTTAGTTTGATCATTATGGCTACAGGAACACACAAATTCATTCAAGCTTTTGATTAACAAATTAGGCACAAAACGTAACATTCCGCAAACGCGCCCGACTATGATCCACCATCACATTGTTCAAGTGTCGATTTAACTTGTCCTTTCAATATTGCAAGGGCATGCCCTAGTTGAAATTAAAAATTCCAACTATTAATTGTTTCTGCATACTATGTAATTTCTGGAAAGTGCTGCTGCTTTGAATAGAATTCGCGTTTTAATAGTTATTATTTCAAGTAAATAGTCTGATGTCGAAATATGTTTGACTTTTACCAAATATTTTGTATACTTATGAAGTCATGCTCTCGATTTAAAGAAAGCAGCAGCACTTTTCAAGTTAAGGAACATATCCTTTAGTTATATTCAAAAAATGGTCAAGGTTTATTTAGTGTATGCCCTTGCCAAAAAGCGATTTTATGAGGCACCTCGAATAGGAATAAAATATACCTTTAAACCCAACGTTAAAACACGACAGAATTATTTAAATACACTCTCTCGATAGTTGATGAATAATCGCACTTAACAAAGGATATACATTAGTATTATTAGCCTATTAAAAACCTGTAAATAATATTCTGTTTTATAATAAAACGCATATTTTATTGTTAAAAAATTCCCAGATCTGCCTCTCACAGTACATGAAATACGTCATTTTTACCAAAATTACGTCATGATTGACAAGTTCATCGAGATAGTGATTAGTTTAAAACCAGCTGTATGGGATTTAACTAGCAACTTTTGTTAATGCATTGGTAAGTTTTATTGTTGTTAATTATTTCATTTTCGGGTAATATGATGAATGCATCAAGGTCATATTTTTGTGTGACGTCATAGTAAACTTTTCCCGTGTAAATTAGGCCCCGCCCCCTTTTTCTAGCCTTAACAGTGCTGCGGTTTAAAGGTACATGTATATATGTTTAATACATGGACGAGACACTCTTTCATGATGTACATGTACATACACCTATGATTCTTGTGTTAAACTTCAATTTCATATAAGTAGGTCAATGACCTACTTTTCATGTTAGTGGCCCTTTACTTTTTCTTGGAAATTTTTCACACTATGGCCAATTTTTTCTTTACTCACAAAAATGTACAAGGAACATAAATCTTTAAAAAAATTAAACAACAAAACAGCTTTGCTTCATATAAAGAAATGAAAAGAGTTTTGGGGGATAATTAATAATTATTACCCTCCGAATTTCCTCTGTCATATTTACATTCCC
>NW_026927150.1:0-28766 GCF_032062105.1 Saccostrea cuccullata | reverse complement strand
TTTGACTTTTTTCAAAGGAACAGCTTTGTCAATTTTAACCAAAGTTGGCACAACATATCTTTGAATTCTAATTAATTATATAAATGAAGGGTTTAGCCTCCATCTACGGGGAAACAATTAAAAGGAAGGCAATAAGAGACTGACCCTGTAAGAACTACCGGGTCAGATTAGATGCAACTTATGTTTAAGCTTCCGAAGAAAGTGTAGATTTTATACTAAATACATGGTACTCTGGAGTAAGGTGGCGTCAGGCCTCTCAATAAGAAATACATTTTTTACTTAAGAATAAATGTATATAAAATGTTTTGAAATTTGAAGAATTTCTTGACTACAGAAGATGATAAAGCTTTTTGTGAAAGCTTCCAGAGAGAAACATTGACCCGGGGAAAGGTCGGGCCATAATGAAGGATAGAAGTTCAAAATAAAAAATTAATGAAAAAATAAAATTTTAAAAATCTTTACCCTAAAAGAACTGAATGTGAAAAGATAATACCTGTTTAAAGTCTCAAGATAAAAGGTAGATTCTATTGTTTTCAAATCATGGATGTCGGAGTAAGGAGGGGTCAATCAGAAAACTCTTCTTAAGAACCTTGACCAGAAAAGTTGAATTCTGTGAAAGTTTCTTGAGGCAGTGTAGATATACAGCTATTTAACTCATGGTCCAGTAGGTAGATCTGGTAACAGTATTTTCACCATAGAAATGCCAGGGGTCCTGAGGCAACAGCTTATTTTGGACCTATGTCATATTTCATTAGATATTTGTGGTCTTGCTTCTGTCATTGAGAAGCACCAATAAAACGAAAGTTTTTTATAAACAGTTAGATAATGTAAACAAGAAGGATTCAAATGGACGTGTTACAAGTTGTTTATCAGAGAATTGCTTAATACATGTATGATTGGTTTAAGGAAAAGAAAAAACAATCAAGGTTTGTAATTTTTCCGAAAATCTTCACTCAGTCCATGAATTCTGAATGAAAAATTCAAGGGGTCTAACTGTAACGTGTTGACTCAGGACCCTTAGCATTGCGAGGGTGCAGTAGATTTACATGGAACTAGGTAAGAAATTCTTATGTTAAAAAATTCTGAAGAAACACAATGGAGCCATTAATTTGTAAAAATGCCCATTTTGTGTAAACGTAATTTTTCTTGAAAACTATGGAGCCTGGTTTGAGTTGGCTAAAATCTGGATAACATTTTACGTTTAAAAATATATCTAACAACAACTCGTCAGCATAACCAACCGCTTTATCTTTTTCAGTCAACTTTTCTCATGTATTTTTTTGAAATTCTGTGTTTCCTTACTATTAAAATACTGCAAAAGATTAGCCTATAAAATAATTTGTTGTTTTAACACAAGAAACTGTCATTTTTCAGTACAGACTAACAATTCACTGTTGAATTAAAATATGAGTACCAAGTAGTGATTTTGTTCATTTATAGATATAAGCCTCTTTTACAAAAAATAATACAGCAGTGCAAAGATGATTTGAAATAAATCACGAATTATTGTGTAGATGGTCCAGCAGTCATTGATTGTATGTAAGAATTGATTTACAGAACCAAATCTCTAAATTGATTGAAGATTGTCTTTCAAATGGCATTATGTGATTTATTATTTATAAATTGGTTAGAAGTAAAATGTTTTTCTATGACTTAATATCTAGTAACAATCTCCATTGTATGTATTTGATGAGGTTTCTCAGGTTACTAGTAAACATTAATGAGAGAGGATTTATAACACAATGATCATGGTTATCACACAATAAGTTTATTGTTCCATTAACGATTTAAAATTTTTTTTGAAAGCACACAATGTTTATTGTTCCAAATATTTTTTCATTCATGAAGAGACAACTGTACGCTTTGGTTGTGCTTTTGGGCTTCTCGCTGACAAAACATTTTGTAACATGTAAGGAAAAGGAAGCTAATACATGTTAATTTCTTACAACAGGAGTGGGAGATGTGGGAGACACGTTGATCATTAAGAATATTTCACGCCATTGTGGCGGGGAGTACGAGTGTATGGCCGACAACGGGGTGAAGGCGGCAGTACAACACACCATCAAAGTGGACGTACATTGTAATGACTACCTCTACATTAACAAAGTTGACTCAATAATGACAAAAAATAAATCATAAAGAATGATATTTTTAGACTTTAAAAAAATCTGCAATACGGTATTTGTCTTTTCTCTTTTTATTGAATTTTAATTTGACTGTTACAATCTTGAATATATACAGGAGAGAAGGTTATATATTTGGTATTCAATATGTGGATTTTCAACAATATGGCATACAAAACGTCGCAATTTCGATCTTTTCCATTTGTATAATTTTCCATTTGCATCATATAATTTTTATTTGTATTCTATGATTTTCATTTTTATTATATAATTCTTATTTATATTCTATATTTTACCATTTTTTTTGTATAATTTTCTATTAGGATTGTGCAATTTTCCATTTGCATTCTATAATTTCCTATCTGGATTGTATTTAAAATGTATTTGCACTCTATATTTTCCATTTGTAAGGTAAAAAATTCTTTTGCATTGTATATTTTGTATTGTATATAATTCTATTATTTTTGTATTCTATATTTTCCATTTGCATTGTATATTTTTTTTCATATTCTATAATTTCTTATTTCGATAAATTTTCATTTTTATTTTATCTCAGGAATTCTTCTTCTTTTTGTTACGAAGGATTTATTGGGTCAAGTTTTTGTCTCTTTTGTAGTAAAGTGTTCTAGCGAGCTGGACTCCTCTAATTGTATTTGCTTGGATGCTAAGTTAATTCGGGGGGTATAATAAGATAAGATGAAGAAAAAATTCTACTCAAACCAAAAATACTCCATTTCTTATGGGGTTGGTGGCTGAGGTGCAACCAGTCAAGATCAAATTATTTATTTTCTCAAACATTTCTAAGATTATTTATTTGTCATCTGACAGCGCCCCCTTTTAACATAAATAGCTTTCCTCGATATAACATGTACGCAGATAGATACATGTAGAAGCTTAGTTAGCTAAATTCAAAAGAACCCGGAACAAATCGGTCATTTTCAACACGATACAGGCTAATATTGACCAATGATACCCTTCGTAATGAAAACAATGAACAATCCTTGGATACAATTGAAATAAAAAATTATGTTATAAAATTAATAAATAATTCAATACAAATAAAGAATAAAACAAAATTTAAGTTATAAGTGAAAAGAACTATATGTTAATACAAACGGAAAAATTACAGAATACAAATTTAAGTTATAGAATACAAATAAAAATAATACAAGTAAGATACAAATAAAAAAAAATTACACAATATAAATGGAAAATTATAGAATACAAATAAAAATCATAAAAATCATTATAGAAATGCAAAATATATCAGTGGCGGATTTAAGAGGGGGGGGGGCGCCCCCTAAAATTGTCAAAGTTAACGTAAATCACAGTTTTGTCTAGAAAATGTAAATATGTCTACTCGGTAGACCTCATTTTTACCCTACAAAATCTCTAGAATCCAGGAGCTTCCGGGGGCTTCCAGACCCCTTGCCTACTTTTGGCGCCCCCTCTAACTTCAATTCCTGGATCCACGCCTGTGTACAATGCACATGAAAAATAATTGAATACAAATGAAAATTATTCAACACAAATGAAAAATCATACAAGACAAATGAAAAATTAAAATACAATTGGAAATATCTACAATACAAATAGAAAAGATCAAATATTGCAAATTTTGACTTGCCATACAAAAAGACTAAATAAACCAATGATAAAATTTGAAATAGATATTTACAGTAATAAATGTATAACAAGGGTTTTTACAAATGTCAGGGTAGTATATGACATATTAATCTTTCACTAAAATGTTCTGGCCTTCTTGTTACAGTTCCACCGGAAGTTAGCCTTATTAACGACAGACAGTCGCAGAGAGTAGGAAGGGAGACAATTCTACAATGTGACGTGTCCGCATCGCCCCTGGGCGTCAATGTCTGGAAATTTGGAGATCGCGAATTTGATCAGCAGAGTGGACGGAACTACCGCACAGAAATGTACAGGGAAGACAAGATGAGGTACAACACTTAACTGACATCGCCATTGTTTGATATGTATATATGTTTAGTAGATTATATTTCTCATTCACTAGTTTTAGGAAAACACAGTTTTATTCATTTTTGTGTTTTAATAATATGACAATTTAGAACAAGAATATAGTTTTAAATGATATTGACAAAGATAACTAAAATGACAATTTCTGCTGCGAACCAAAATGATATTTCGTCTGCAAAACTGTTTTTATCATTGTTTTGATAGCGTATTAATATTGGAATTTGTTTTTTTATCATTAGGTATTAAATATTACTGAAATATTTATGCTCTATGCTTGGAGAATTGGATTTTTCTCGTAATAGTGTGTAATAATTGTATAATTTGACAGAGTCACCCTCTCATTGAGGATTTTAAATATTGGTGAGGAGGATTATGGGAAATATACATGTGAAGCGCACAATAAATATGGAAGAAGCGAAAGATCAATGTATCTGGACGGTATGCCTTTAATTGATCTCCTACCTACGATAAATCAAAAATATTATTTATGAATGTCATATAATCATAAGATATAAGTTCATCAACATATTTTGTTTGTAAAAAATCACAGTATTTTGAGAGTAAGAGAAAATAAAAAAACGTGATTAAGTCGTCTTTAAACAGACTTAATTGTACTAAATGTTGATTTGTAGTGTTGATGGACCCGACCCAAAAACCTAGATCAAGTAGCCTTACTTCAACAACACAGGTGCTCACATATTCCGACCCAGCTAAAAGAACTCACCCAGAAACTGTGTCACAAGTCAGAGAACAAGGTAACGGTGACACAAAAATATTCGACTTCAGTAAAATTGGCAGACAAAAAGGTATGTCTTTGTACAGATGCATTAAATATTCATACTGTTGAGCAGTTAAACATTTTATTTAAAAAAATCAAATTAGTATACTAATAAAAGCTGACGCCTAAGAGCCAGGCTTACAAAGAAAATATATACAGAATTACTAAAAAAGAGGTCAAGCTAAAAAGGGAACATTTTCCCATATGATCGCATTGTTGTTGGGTTTATGTGAGAAGGAGCCCGGTGTGTTGTTATTCTATTACAGAAGTACAGTTTTATAAATGCATGTTACATTATTCAGGCTTTTTACTGGATGCCATGGCACACTAATCTCTGTATTACACTTTTTTATGTTGAAGGTTTGAGGCCACGAGATGACAGAAATGGTCAAGGTATCCCACAAGCTGTTCTCTGGACAGAGATAATTATCATTTCGTTAGCACGGGTGTGTTCGATGTGGAGAGTAACGTAATAAAGATGGTGTTTGTAACAAAATTAAATCAAAGTAAAAAGCCAAAAAATATTTAAATGAAATGGATTAACTGAGGTATGTGACCTATAATGGAATTTATTTTCTGCTGACAAAGTAATCAACGAATACAACGTTTAGTTTAAGAAGCGGAACCACCTGTTGTTGGGTAGCCAAGTGGATCTTGATGAATCCTGGTCAGTGAATAATGGCGTGTGTTTGAAGTGACTATCTTTTGCTAATGCAATGCATTCCAATTAACTGTTATGATGTATATACATTATGCTCGATATCCCATTATGTGAGTAGTATTCCATATATCAACTGTTATATTATATTATAGTTAGAATGGCTTGCATTTTTGGCAAGCTATTGGTATGAATTTCTTTGTTCAAAACCCATCCCAATGACAAGAAAAACATAATAATTATATACCAAAATTTATATGCGTTCATTGCATGGCATTCATAAAATATTTGAAGAAATGAATGCTACATATATAAGATTGAAATTGTAGAGTAATCATAAATAAAATCCAAGTATGCATCGCTTTATCTACTACATGTGTAAGAGGAGGATGTATTGTACTGAAGCATTCATTAATATTCAAATACATTCTTAATATAAATAAAAGAGCATTTGTAAGAAATGATAGAAAACCTTTAAGGTTGACGTAGGAGTCATCTAACATGGCGCCTGATACGTCATATCTGAAGTCGTCTTACATATGTATTATGTATTACAATGTCAAAATTATATTTAATTCCTTGCAGCATTATAATTAATTGGGTATTCTGTTTATTTTTCTGTTTCATAATGTCAATTAATATTATCTTTTGTAATCCATTTACGAGTGTGTATAACTTTTTTTGTACATTTACATATATAACGTTTGTTTGTTAATAAGAAGAGTAAATGTTCCTGTATGAGAACTTTGTGTTTAATGTTAAAGCAACAAAAAGAAAGCAAATCTCCAGCCATGTCTTAGCCATCTGGTCTTTGATAGCTTCCTTCATCAGTTGATTACCCCCATTGCAGAACAATTTGTTCCTGCAATAACCAAATTGGCCACCAGCGAGGACTTTCTATGATCAATGTTACGTTTTAACCACAATTTCTGGTGCATCAAATAATTGATAAAATGCTCAAATTTCTAACTTAAGGATGATAAATTAAGTTAACCGCGCGTCCTCATCCTGAAGAACCCTCCCTATCAATGCCCTTTTTGTATGATGGGCAAATCAAGTCAAATTCATTATGACGTAGAAGAATGAAAAACAATTTAGCAATATAAATGATCAATATTCGTTTTTTTTTATTATATTTCTATGAAGTTTTTCTTTTTAATTTGATTTTTTTTAATATATGATGTCTTGACTTTTCTTGGTAAGTCTGCGGAAAGCTACAAAGAAAACTGTTCGTCTTGTACCTCGAAAACAGAAATTAAAAAAAATTCTAATCGTTAAAAATGCCTTAGTTAAGTATTGTAAACAGATACAGATGGAAAAATAAAGAAAGAGGACGTAATTGGCGTGGATAATCCCTTCCTCTTAGATAATATATTTCTCAATTTTTCAAAATTTACGGAAATGTTATTTTTTTTCTAAAATTCAGTTTTCAGTAATGTGATCTTCCAAAACAATCTAATATTTTATTTTTCTGAACGACTTATTATGTGATAATATTGTATTCAAAGTTGACAGTTAGTGGAAAATGGGTTTACTATAGCCATAAAAAGCAATTTTGAACATGAATGGGTCCAGTCTCCATTTTTCATTTCCGCTTAAATGACGGAAACGTAAGTGTAAAATCTGTTTCATGGTTCCAAAAATTGGAATCTGAACCCATTCTATATGAAAATCGAACACTTCTGAAAAATTTGTGTACTTCAACAAAATCCTTTATTTAAACACTGACAGTCTTCTATAAAACGTATTCTTCGTAGCGTAGTGGTTAACGCTTTCGGTCTTGAGCAAAACCTGTTCTATGGAGAGAGAGAGAGAGAGAAAGAGAGAGAGAGTTTGAAGCATGCATGAAGCCTTTTTTGTTTGTTTGTTTTTACATGTCTTTAAACCGGAGTGAAAAACAAAAAAATAATAAATAAAAAATTCAATGAAATAAGGAATTAAATGTGTAAAGGATTATATTAATAATATAATTCTTGAAAACTATAACCTCTCAGGAACTTTTAGAATTGAGAAATTACTTTTCTCAGAACGGGGAATTGTCTTCGCCTTGTACACCTCCGTTCTTTGATAATTTTGGCTATAATTGTGTCCATGTCCCTTTAAATAATTTGCACTGGCATATCTTGTGACAGTATATGGTCACAATATATAATGAATTATATTCATTCATTCATTATATGCTCAATAAAAATGATACTCCTCATAATGTGCTCTGGGAGACCCGATATAAGTGTCAGTTCAAAAAGTAAAATAGATAGTGCTCATTAGCATTATCTGATAAAGAATCTGTATAATAAAATTTTATTCAGTGGTTTAGAAAGAGTTGCGGATAAGAGATGGGTATACCCTACAATATCATAGAAAGAATGCTAGTGTCCGTGTTTTGCTATGGGAAACCCCAAAATATATATATGTGGGATCAAAAATTAAAATAAAAGATCACAATGGCACAATATTACAAAGACTCTGTGAAAGTCTCAATAAATGTCTTAATTTATGCTTCCTCTTTCCAGCAAAAATTAAATGAACAGTAACCTAGAATACTATAACTTAACACATGTATGTGTGGAAATTGTTGTTTATTAAGGCTTGATATATTTCAAGCTAGTATATACAAAAACCAAAATGTGACAAGCAAACACCGTTTGAGACCAATTCAGATTTACAGGCATTAGCAAAATGTACAAGTCTAGACTAACAAACCTGTATATTAGAAGTTTTGTAACTATAACAATTGCAAACACAGTAAGTGGTATAATACATCAAAATTACAATATTCCAAAATACTTGTATGCAAACATACATGACTAGAAAAATCATTGTAAGTGGCAGAAGGTGAGGTCCAAAGGCTCATAGCTCAAAATTCTTTTTCAGAAAAAATGGGAGAGGTGGGAGGGTTTAAAAATTATCTCTCAGTCTCCTCTACAAAACATGTAATCGTATAAAGCGACGCTAACTATCGACCAATCAGATTGCAGCAATGAACCTGAGGCTCCCAGTGGGAAATGTCTTTCAGTGGTATAAGATGAGTAGCGGATAAGAGATGGATACCCTCTATATCCACAACTCCTCCTATACTACTGAATAAAATATAATGACACTTTTACAAATTCTCTATTACGTAATGCCAGTGTGCAATTCCTATTTTATTTTTTTAATCTGGCATTTATTTCTGGTGTACCACAGTCAAACATGGACTTGCAATTATAATCATATGGGAGGTGGGGATATCATTTAGTGAGCTCATTGATCACTGTACCTCTGACCTTGTTTTTCCTTTCATATTAAAATTGTACAGGAGAATCTATATTATAAATCATATGTGTATATTAATGATAACAATGTTTCAGATTATAAACTTTCTTTCTTCCTTACTAGTTGGAAGCTGATTCTAAGATCTGCATCGAATTCTGATCAGACCCAGCCTTTGGCGCCGGTTAAACATTGATATTAGACCCTATGTCATTTTTCTTATACAAGAGTCGCAATTATCTCAAACAAAAGATGGAATTGTCTTGTCCTCTTAAAAGCGATCGATTCCTCTTGGGGAACAAATCAAATACAATATTTGCAAAGAATTCTAAAATAAAAATAAATTTAAAACACACATAAAAGTATTGTTTACATCAATTTACTGAAAAGGTGCAAATATACACAGCAGCACTTCCAATTCTTATTTAGAAGATGGGGTTACCCCTGCCAAACTGTCAAGAAGTGGGCATGACTATTACGTCTTCAATACGAGATACTTAATCCTGTAGCAGTCTTTCCTATAGATTTCCTCAACACAGAAAGATATATATCAAATAAAATAGCCCACGTTTCTTAGCTGTTTGACCATTTTCGAGATTTTGCTTTGCGATCGTTCCATAAAATGTATACTTTTGAATAGAACCTGTTAATTTAGCGTCTTTTACTAATAAACATTTTTCCTCAATTCTTTCTCTGTTCGACAAAAAAAGCAAAAAATGATGAAAGATTTCATTTCATCATTAAGCTATCGGTTCATCAAAAGGCGGGGCTGCAAAAAAATACGTTTTGGGAAGGTGTGAGAGACATATACATAGCGGGTTTCAGTGATTGTTCAACCAATCATATTTCTTTACTTCTCACTAAGATACTAACAATAGTGAAGAAGAAACTTCAAGAGTACTGTGCAACAAAATATTTAAGGAGTGATGTAAATCAGCTGTGGATACTTAAAAATTCCAAGGAACTTTTAGACATTTTGCAATCACAAGAGTTTATCAAAATCAACAGATTAAAAACTTACGACTTTTCAACTTTATACACAATCATTCCCCACGATAATTAAAGTCCAGACTTTTGATATCATTGACAGCTGCTTTTACAAAAAAAAAAAAAAAAAAAAAAATGGAACTCCTAAATGTATTTACCTTTTTTGTCATTTGGTCATGTGCAACATTATTTTACTTTAAAATATTCTGAATGTACACACAAGTACTCTGGATTTGACAGCAAAAAGATGCTTGAGTTTCTGATTGACAATATCTATGTGTTTTTCGGAGAAAATGTCTTACAACAAGATATTGGAATTCACATGGGTACCAATTACACCCCGTTATTAGCAGACCTATTTTTGTATTCATACGAAGCAGAATTTGTCTAAAATCTTATACGTGAGAGGAATAAAAACACTTTGACCTTCAGCTCGACGTTTAGATATATCAACGACGTATTGTCAATGAAGAATGGCTTTTTCCATTCTTTTGTCGATACGATATATCCCGTTGAGATTGAAATAAAAAATACCACAGAGTCTGACACAGCTGTTTCATATTTGGATATTTTACTTGAAAAAGATGTTAATGGTAATCTAACGACTAAACTCTATGATAAATGTGATGACTTTAACTTTTCAATCGTCAACTTCCCTTACTCATGCAGGAAAATACCTTCATCACCTGCATAAGGGGTTTATATCTCTCGGTTGACTCTATACGCAAGAATATCAGCAGTCTCGTTTAAGACCATCATAAGTTCTGTGGTCGAAACAATGACCTTGTCAGCAAATACAATTTATCATAAAGTCAAAGGTTGATTGTTGTTTTCATACTAATTGCTAGACCGTTATTTACACACTGAATAGACGACATATTTTTTTTTTAAATTTCCCGATCATGACAAGGAGCACACGATGGGTTTGACCGGTCGGCAGGTGATGCTCACTCCTCCATAGCACCTGATTCCACCTCTGATGTTTTGAAAGTCCGTTTTTGCTCTTGTTTTGTATTGTTTAACGGACTTTAAATTGAACTTGAATACGATTAAATATATCTATATATTTCAAACTAGTAAATGGAGCAGATATTGACTGTTTAATAAAGTATATTCTTTTTTTGTGACTTCACCTTTGAAATATTTTTTTTGGCGTAGTGGTATGACAATGGGTTCGATAGGACGACGTATATTCTTTTTTTTTCTGAAATTTTTTTTTTAACTAAATGATGAAACATGAAAAATTTATAAGGTGTGGCTTCTACAAACTCATAAAATCATCATCACAGGAGAGAAGTGGATCGAGCACATGAACATACCTGAAAGAATATTTTTTTTACGATGATTATAAGCGATGATATGGTTTCAGCGTTTATGCTAACTATTACGTAAGCCAATTTCTAGTTCATATTATTGAAAAAAACTAGACAGGTAATCAATAACTATTACTAACAACGGAAAGTAAGTTATTTTATTACATGATTGAATAGTTTCCCTCTCTCGGATTGGGTGAGATCCAACAATGTTAGAAAAATACTACGTTATATTGACCTGCACGTGACCTTCCATGTCAATATCAGGAATTATTGCAATCAATTTAATAATCACTTGACCTTCCAAGTCAATATCAGGAATTATTCCTGATCCATATTTCCTGTAGCAATGTGTTTTGTTGAAATTTCTCGTCAAATCTTTTAATTAAAGCAAAAACAGTCTTGTAGGAGTTTGCTATTACATAATCATATAAAAAACAGTTATTGCTGTTTTTTTTTAGGTCAAAAAGATGTTAGCCACCTTCGAAGTACGTTATTTAATTCGCTCTTCGGGCTCAGTGAATATTGTACTCCTCAGGTGTCATCGTATTGCCCTCAGAAAACAGCAATAACTTAAGGGTCGTATGCGCGATATTACAAATAAAACAACACATTTAGAAAATGAAAATATTGGTATCGTGACATGCAAGAGTAATTTTTAAATGTAAAAATAATATTGAGGCCCCCTTTTACAATGCCTACCTTATGTGAATCTTTGCAAAAAATGGACAGGCTACCCCCCCCCCCCCCCCCCCCCCCCCCCGAGTCTGATTTTTTATGAAACGATAAAATTCCTCTTGAAGATTCTATTTTTTTGTTAATAAAAATGCAAAGACACGATTATTTTATCCGTTTTGATCTCAATCACAGACATAATAAACCAGCATTTAAAGAATCGATGACAAAAGACGAGTGCAACTTTTTGCAATGTTATGAAGTCTTAAGTCAAGGAAATATAACTCGTACACAGATAACGACGATCAAGATTTCTTTCTTACATTTTTTTGAATTCCGGCCAAAGAAATGGACAATTTTTATGATTCATCTGTTAAATAAAAATAACACAGGCTAAATGGGGTCATTAAAATTAGAAGGGTGCACTAATTAGTACTTTACTGACGTCAGGTGATATTATCCAATAAAATAGGTGATATCACCAATTCAGCTGGTGATATCACATATTTGGACCGATGATATCACCTTTTCAGCTTTTGAATAGGTGATATCACCTGTTCGAATAGATGATATCAAAAATTCGAATCATTGAAAAGATTCGAATACGTGAATTTTGTTACCTCCACTCATATGTCGACGGAATGTATCTCAATGAGCGTGAAATAAAAGAATATCACGGAGTTTGACACATCTGTTTGTATATTTTACTAGTTTTAATAATTCGTTAATGATAATCTAAAAACAAAGGTTTATGAAAACGTGATAATTTCAACTTTCCAATCATTAATATCCTCACTTAAGCTGCAATATATCTTTATCAACTATGTACGGGGTTGATATCTTTCAGTTGATTCGATATCCAAGAGTATGTTCTACGTATGAACAATCCCTAAAGCGAGTAAGTTTTTAACGAACTTGTTGATGAACAGAATATTAACATTCCTGTTTAAAGTAATAGTTTTGCACGTTTTTCTCGATACAATTACCTTGCCAGCTAATACAATCTATCATTAAGTGAAATGCTGACTGGCTTTTTCATACTAAAAGTTAGGCTTTTATTTACACACTGAATTGTCTCATGTTTTCCTTTGTTCGGACAAGGATCATACGGCGGATGTCACCGGTCGGCAGGGCATGCTTACTCTTTGCTTTTCATACTTATTGTTAGTCTATTATTTATATACTTAATTGCCAACGGATTTTTCCTTTATTTCCCGATCATGACAAGGAGCACACGCCGGGTGTAACCGGTCGGCAGGGGATGCTCACTCCTCCATGGCACCTGATCCCACCTCTGATGTTTCGGAGGTCCGTGTTTGCTCTGCTCCTATTTTGTATTGTTTTATGGACCTTTGATCTTGAATACTGTTCGTTATCCCCATATGTTTCATTCCATTACATCTGATCCTGCCTCTGATGTTTTAGAGGTCTGTTATGATTTGTATTCTTATAATAGACTTTTGATCTTGAATACTGTTCGTTATCTAGATATTTTTCATAATCGAACAGGTGATATGAATATATGTCCTTTATTCAAATAGCTTTTATCAGTTTTTTGAATAATTGACATGAGGCATTTTATATCAAACTGGTACATATAATACTGAATGAAGATAAAAAACAGCATCCAAACTCAAAAGTCCATTCAACAATTCAACTCGGGAGCAAGAAAACACTGACCTCTAAAATGAGGCCCGTCTAATAGAGGTAGATGGTATCATGGAGAAGCAACCATCCACCGGTTACACCCGCCGTGTGAAACATCATTTTATAACACAGTTGTTAAAGATTATAAATTAAATATAAATATTGCCATGAAAATAATTAAAACCATGCATCGGGCAACTTTTACAAACCGAAAGGAATTCTTTTGGGGCGGATTGGGAGGGGTACAGAAGTCCATGGCGGTGGGATGGGGGTGGTGGTCCAGACAGTTGATTGTTTATTCCTGCTTCTAGTTTGAGTGTTACTTAACGAAGAGATTGAATTTTCAATGGCTGTAATGAGAAGCCGGAAGAAAAAATACAAAATACTTATCATACTTAAGCCTCTTGTGCATATGCGACATTTCCAATTAAACCAGTTTAAAAAATATTTAAAAACTTCTCCGCCGAATCGTAGGATTCGTAGGTCTGGTGAACTTTATATGAATATCATGCATTTCTATACGGTAAGTTAATTTTTAACTAAAGAAAAGTCGTTAATTATAATGTTTTATCGCCTTTCAGCACTGATTTTTATTCTTTGCAGATTGTCATTTTCCTCTGTACGTGTCTCCTCTCTGTCCATTGCAATAGTTGGTGGATGTGGGGCAAAAAAGGAACTGACAATTCTCGTCCAAGGAGAGGTGATTTCCAAAAACTGTTGTTTAGCTTCAACATTATAGACCAAGTATATTTTGTTGTTGTTGAAATTGTCAGATTGCCATAGTGTAGAACATATGAAAAGGTAAAATTATTTGCTTGAAAGCTATATATAGCGTATCTGATGAGCTAAAATTAATGATAATACGAGATTGAGTGTAAATATAAAGTATATATATCTTATTTACGTTCAATATAAAAAAAATCCCCAATTTCGAACTTAAATAACTTCACTTTTCTTTAGTTGAAACTTACATCATTTTAATGTTAAATGGGATAATAATTAAATTGGTTATTCAAAGAATTTTTAAAAAAATCTTTTACACGTAATCGATTTAAATTTTGTTATTGAAAGTCCTATTTTCATGCGCCCGAATCAATAGATCCGGGGCGTATATTGTTTTTGGCCTGTCTATGTGTCTGTTTGTTGACTGTTTGTCTGCAAACATTAACCTTCGCCATAACTTTTGTTGCCGCCAGGCGCATAGGGTTACACAAAAAACATCTTGCTATCTAAAGTAATCAAATAATCAAACGATTTTGTTCATATATATATATATATATATATATATATATATATATATATATATATATATATATATATATATATATATATATATATATATATATATATATTTTACACGAAACAGAAAAAAAAACTGCTCGGTAAGTTTTACAGGTAAATCTTTGATTAAAAATAGAAATGCATTTCTATTTTAGTTTAGCTTAGTAAATATTTTCGTGTTTCTTTTTTAAAAAGATACCTATATATATATATATATATATATATATATATATATATATATATATATATATATATATATATATATATATATATGACTTAAAACATTTACCGGTCTCTGCATACCCAACTTTAATGCCATCAAAACAAACATAAATGATGTTTACAATACTGAATTTTCAATAAGATGTTTACTCTCTTTCTATCTTTTTTTGTTTGTTTTACACGACAAACACGAGTAAAAGAATGTATAAAATTAACCAAAGTATATGTAGCTTCTAGTGCTCGCAAGTGTTGGCTATAATATAGCGTTATGTTTATGGTGATTCGATGGTGAATACTTGATATCGCGATTACTTAACTTAGCGGAACTCTTACGCGAAGGAGGTGGGAATCGTCTGTTGGGTGGGGGCAATGTGCTATTCAATACAATGCAAGATCGATCATTGTAGCATTTATAAGGACAGATAAGTAAAAAAAATCCTGGTGGAATACCTATAAACAATCGCTGAACCAGCCTAATATATTTTTGAGAGGAGCCAATCCTAAATTGTCACATTTTAAACGATATTTTTCATTAAGCGGACTCTTCTCGTTAAATTTTCATTGAAAATCGTCACATTTTTAAGTAGCTGCAGATCTGTAGCTCTCCGAAAAAATATATATTGATAGACCGGAGAGCTACAGATCCACCCATTGAAAAAACTGTATATTTATTGCGCACAAAAAAGTGCACTTCACATTTTCATATTTTTTGGGTACATGTCATAAAGGGAAGTGATTCTTTCATATTCTTCCAAATTCTTACCTCAATTGCAAAAAATATAAGATATTTCCTCTCTCTATCAAGTTCTCTCGTAGTTGACATTTGAACGAAGCATTTTGGACCGAAAAATATCTTTGAAACCAAAATGGCAGTATAAATAAGCAAAATGTTCGATTTTACAATATCAGGGCCAGGAGGACTATTAAAACAGTTATGAGGAATGTTTTGTTGTGGAAAGAGTCAAAAAATATGTTAATATATATGTTAAATGGAATCAACACACGGTTAGTAATATTTTGAGATTATAAGGGAATGTGTAAAATCAGTATATATATATATATATATATATATATATATATATATATATATATATATATATATATATATATATATTATTTATATTCTATGTGCGCAATAAATATACAGTTTTTTCAATGGGTGGCTCTGTAGCTCTCCGGTCTATCAATATTTTTTTTTCGGAGAGCTACAGATCTGCAGCTAATTTTTAAGCAGATAAAATATTTTAAACTTTCCTTATTTGACAATCTACTATTTGGAGTTCAATATCTGGCAAAACATCGTGATTTCGGCATTAAATTGTTCGAATCATTTGATTGTCACTACTGTAAACAATGTCATTTGCCCCAGAAATTAGACTTTTTTCGACTCCCCCGCAAAAGAGCGCTGGTAAGTTAGATAACTGCGAGGTACTCATTGGTAGTCGCGATATAACGTATTTTGTTGGATATTCATTAAAATTGTGTTGCTGTTGATTGAACTACATCATACTAATTCTTCTCCTTTTAATACACGTAGAGGCGGCCCTTCCCTTTTATTTAGTTAATACCCACCTTGGTTGTCTGCTTCCGTTCCTAATACATGTAATATGGGGGTCAATTTTTTTCTAAAGAAAATATAAAAATCTTTTTAAAACATTTTCTGATGAACAGTAGGAACCACGCCTTGTAGCCCATAGGCTCAAGCATTGCTGACAATGTTGATAAAAATGGTTCTAAATGCACATTGCTGCGTCAGTTAATATCTCATAAGATACGTACTAGAATATGTACTGGAGAATACATTACACACGTATTAAAATAATGTAGCATATTCGATAGCGTGTGTATTGGCTCAAAGTGATTTCAATCTTTGCTTCATAGAATTGGGAACACTGTTAAATCTATAGGGATAAAATAAAACTTGCGGTTTACTTTATAATATTTGATAATTTTTGTTACTTCGTTAATGCATAAATTTTTTTTCCGATTTTTTAAAATCTTGTTAATCATTTACTTACATATATATTTTATCAGTCTCCAAATCACTTGCAACATACATCCATAGAAGTATAACGATCACGGAGGGAGATCCGGCCATTCTACCATGTGAAGCACACGACGAGGGAAATAAATACCGGGTAAGTTCACTTTGGTTACTTACCTTAAGGCTAAAATTATTCATGGATGCTCGTAGACGTTCACTCCTTTATGGCACCCGATCCCACCTCTGGTGTTTCAGAGGTCTGTGTTTGCTTTGCTCTTAGTTTTTATTGTTTGAATGGACATATTAGACAGAGTATTATTCGTTTTTAAGTATATTCATGTAGATAAAACATTTAGAAACTTTATCTAACAATTATCTTACAAATGTAATTATTGAAAACTATTCTTATTTTTTTTTATGATCCTACAAAATTCGTTTTGGAATTTTTTTCCTTCGTTTAATACTTAAGGCAATCAATGCTGTAACCCAAAGTTAAGGTCTATGTATTAATAAATTACCTGACTTTCATACATAATCGTTCCTACAGAATATATTTAACCATCCTTTTGAATACAACATAATACCCCATGGCGAGAACAAAAAGAACATTCCTGGAAAAAAAATATGTCAAGTGTTTTTCAAAATCCTCATTCACCTTTTAAACTCCCTTAAATTTTCAAGAATCAAAGCAGAAAAAACAATTAAATTACCAAGTACCTAAGAACACTGGTAACTTTAAATACTGTAGAAGTACTTTTGTCCGCGTGGTATTAATTTACGCAATGTAAGCGGTCACACATTTTCCGCGGAAATTTGTCCAAGCAAAATTAATATAAATGCAAGACATACAGTGACAGTCTGAGAAACCATCGTAATTTTCAACCCGCGGATTAAACGGTAATTGAGATTCCGCGGAATTATGACCCGGTGGAGAAAAGTACGTCAACAGTAGTCATGTTTCTAAGGTTCACGGAAAACTTCGTGTGAATTCTTAATTAAATGAGGGGCTATGCTCTCTTCCAGGAATGAATAATAAAAAGCAATAAAATAGGATTGAGTCATTTAGAAATATCTTCTTCTCAAGAACCACTGGAGCAAATGTAAGTATAATCTTATATTGAAGCTTCTTTAGGAGGTGTGATTTCAATGGGGCTAGGGTGGAATCACGACAAGGAATGGAAGTTAAGCAATGAAGAACTAGTATATCTGAAAAGCATTATAAAATTTTCTTCCCAATTACCACTGGGTCAGAAAAAGGTGAGACTTCTGTGAGAGCATTCTAAGGGGATATACGCGGTTCTAGATTTTTCAGAACATAACTTTAGGCTGGACAGGGTCACAATAGGGGATCAGAGATTTCCATTGAAATACGAAAAAAGTTTTGAGATCTTTTTCTCAAGAATTTGAAAATTAGTAAAAAAGGAATCTTTTGTGAATGCTTTCTGAAAAGTATTCAAATCATAACCACAGTGTATGAATAGGGCCACAATAAGAGATAATTGTTTTACATTGAAATACGTTTTCTTTTCAAGAACAGCAAATATTTGTCTTCTTTGTTTAGAAACATTGTAGGGTTGTGTACATTTATATATTTTTCAAATCATGACCCGGTGGTAAAGTGGGGTTACAATTTGTGTCCAAAACTTTACATAGTAATGAATAGAAGGACTCCATTGACTTAGGTCAGTAGGTTGGCCTCATATCTTAAGTTTTTATACTCTGTAAACATACAAGTGATACATGTATTTTTGGTATTTTGCCTCTCTGTGAATTTTCTAGTTTATGTTGGCAACACCTAATAATTAAAAAAAAATAAACCTGAAAGCATGTCTTTGTATTAATACAATTGTTTATAAGTGTGTAGGAAAATATATCGACAATACATTAATTTCTCACCCTTTGAAAGATTTTATTAAACATTTATTTAACTTCGGCTTGATGTTGATTTTTTTCCTCAGTGTATTACCAATTTAATTGTTCTCTCTAATACCTACAAACGATTCAGATAAACTTTATCTCTTGACACTAAACTTTTTCGACATAGGACCAAAAATGAAAAATAAATAAATTTATCCATGGAATAATTAGAAATAACTAACAGTATTAGAGCTTAAAAGTCCATTAAACATTACAAAATAAGAGCGGAGCGAACACGGACGTCCAAAACGTCAGAGGTGGGATCGGATGTCATGGAAGAGTAAACATCCCCTGCTGACTGGGCACGCCAGCTGTGTACTCCTTGTCATATTCGGACAACTCAGCGGGTAATAATGGCCTAACAATCACCACGATCAAGTTGTGGATATTATACTAAGCACTTTAACTTTTGCAGAAACTATAATGTAGAGACCGTCAGTACATTGTTTTTGAAACCGAATTAAAGGAACTTGTTAAGGTTGAAAGTATTAATCACGCGTTTCTTCGAATCCCTATTTTTTCGTCCCGTATCTTTTATTTCTTTTAATTTATATCCTAAATAGCAGAGTATAAAATGGAAATAAGCTTTCCTTCGCTATAAAATCGTCAAACAGAAAAGGAGAAATCGTGGCTTTAAAAATTATTAGGCTTTAAAACATTTTTCATATCAAACTACACCTAATAAATCCTGTAAAGTGAAAATCAACTATAATTTAATGCGCAAAACATTGCATTCTTTTAACAATTAACCAGTTTAATAAAAGTAGTTGTATCACATTTTACAGTTAATTGCTTCTGCTGGTGAGCAGGTAAAGGAAAACTGTTAATAAAACTATTAAGAATTCACCAGAGGACAAGCATATTGCTCAGATAACCAACCCGTGTTAATGCAACAGGGATTGGGTAGCAGGAACATTTGTGACTTCATACAGAGGTGTTAAAAACGTCAAATATCCTTGTCAGATGGATTTCACAACAGAGGGTCAAAAATCCAGACTTTTTTATTTTACTCACCATTACAGGATAAGTCTATAGATCTCTTACATCAGTATAAAATGCACGAATTCCCCAGCTGGTAATAACTATTCCAAGTCATAAAATATAGACTTTCATACAGAAAATATCCGATTTGTGTATCCCCCCTAAATTTTCCTATATTAGAAAATGGATGTTTCTATTGACAAATCCAAAAGATTGACATGCGATATAAATGTTATAAATTAAGAATTTTGAATTTAGAAAAATTTCAAAATTTATCAAATTTCGCCCAAACTTGACTTCCAAAATGCTTAAATGCAACCTATTTTTGTCAACATTCAACCTATCTATGTTGACATGTAACTTAATTTCATGATGACATGCAAAATAATTATTCACATATAGTACATACTACTAAGTAAAATATATGAAGATAACGACCAGAAGCTTAGAAATCCACAGAACAGTACAAAATAGGAGCAGAGCAAACACGGACCTCGAAACCATCAGAGTTGGAATCAGGTGCCATGGAGGAGTGAACATTTTCTTATCATAAAGTTGGTCATTAGATTACAATTAACATCAATTTAAAGTAAAATATCCAAACATGAAACAGATATGTCAGACTCTGTGGAATCATTTATCTCAAGCTCACCGGGATATATCATATCAACATAAGAATGGAAATATCATTGTTAATTTACAATACGTAGTCATATCTAAATGTCGAGTTAAAGGCTACAGCAAGTGTTTTCTTCTTTTCACTTACAAGATTATGCACAAATTCTGCTTCATATGAATACAAAAATAGGTCTGTTTATAACGGGGCGCAATTGGTACCCATGGAAATTCCATTAGATTGTTTAAAGACCGTGTCCCCAAAAACCAAATAGATATTGTCAATCAGAAACTCAAGCACATTTTTGCTGTCAACTCCAGAGTACTTTTGTGTACAATCATAATAATTTTAACAAAATAATTTTGCAAATGACCAATGACAAGGTTATTAAAATTGGAAAAGCATCTGTCAATGATATCAAAAAGCCTGCACTTTAATTTATCCTGGGGAATGGTTGTGTATAAAGTTGAACAGTCGTAAGATTTTAAGCTTTTGATTTAGGTAAGATCTTGTGATTTCAAATTTTCAGAATGTTCCTTGGAATTCTTAAGCATTCAAATCTGATTTACACCCTTCTCAAATACATTGTTGCACAGTACTCCTTAAGTTTCTCCTTCACTATACTGTAAACATCTTAGTGAGGAGTAAAAAAAGAGGCTTGGTTGAAAATTTACCGTAACCTACTATGTATTTTTGTTTGTAAGGATTTTATTAAATTTCGGAATCCAATATAGACATGGTAATTCAAATTCATTTTGGTTGTCTGAGATATTAAATATATTCTAAACTGACATATGATTTTGAAGAATTTCTTCCTTAGAAAGGGAACTATGAATATAAGTTGGATTACACCTGTAGAATGAAATCAAAATTCCTCTAAAATAAATTAATATAATGAGCCTTACAAACGAAGAGAATGCTGTTACCTGCTTTGTCAACAGGGACCAGTCCTTACTGATCATGTAATCTATCAAATTCCTTTTCACTTCTGGATAGGATAGATGATTTTCCATACAGAAAGTATAATATGTATATGTATGTATGTTTTCAAAAATGAAAACTACTAATACAGCCGCTGGTAGGTTTTATGGAAACATCTTCTTCCAAAACAACTATATTTGTTGGGGCAACAAATTTTTAACCGATGATTCTAAAAAAAATCAATCTTGAAACCTTCGATTTTTATATAAATTTTTTTTTCTTTACATTGCAAAAGTTAATGTTCATGCAATTGTTAGTCTTTTATGCTGTTGGTGGTCCTCTAGGATATTTGTTTAGGACTTATGTTGTTGTTTGCTTATTTCTGACACATCAATGAATTTATTATTTTGGTTGAACTGCAAGTGAACATGAATAACTTGCATGTTGACATTGATATGTTGCATGTTCTGATATTTTCGATGTTAACATAAATAAGTTGGCTGTCAATATAATAAGTTGCTTGTAACATGTTGATGTCACATCTAGGCGATGATTGATAATTTTCCAAATTCTAAGTTCATTGCATTTATCTTACTTCTCAATAATATTACATACTGTTGCTTATTCACGTGTTTCTTTTGCATGTTGGCATCACGGACAAACATGTGATATGGGGATTTTGTATATATTGACTATCACAAGGTATATAATATAAAAATTCAACATGACATACAGACGAACAAAAGTTTTTTATCTAAGTACATTGTGAATTTGAAAGCATAAATACATAATTAATGTGTGCTAGACAAGCAGCACAAAATCGCAATCTTTATTCCTCTGATTTTCGGATTTTTGGCATTGACAGAATTCGAATTTATTTAATTTTTTTACAAATAACATAATAATTTTTATTCATTCTTCATAAAATGAAAAAGGAGATCGAGAGAGTAAGTTTATTCATCAATGGAGGCCTCTGTGTCCGTTACCAATCCATCACATTGTATGTTAGCCATCAAGAGGAGGGCGAAAAAGATGGATATTGAGTGTTATTTGACACAGGCACGTCGCTTTTCCTCATCCGAGATTAAACGCATCAGTCCGATATAAAAGAAAAAAGATATACAAAGTACCGCGTGATTAACTGTTAAATAAATATCAACTTCTACTTTTAACTGATTGAAATTATCGTAATTAACATCATGCAATGGCATAATAGCCAAATGAAGTGTGAATCATAAACCTTCGATGAAAAAGGTGCGATACTTGCCTGATATATCAATTTTCTTACAACTTGTGTAATAAACATATCAATATTTGAAAGGTAATTATTGTATGTTAAGAACTAAAAATATCTGTCTGAAATGGGTCGTAATTAAATCCACTTTTCAAAAATAATTGTTCGTACCTTACCAAAGCTTAAGTAAAGGGTTGAGGAGAGATAATAAACATGTAGTCTGTTGCAATCAAAATTAAATCATTAAACATGGAGGAGTATGCATACCAAATATGAACTCTCTATCTCTCATGGTTCAAAAGTTATAGCGAAGGTTAAAAAACTAAGAAATATAAATGTTTTGATTCTTTACCATTAATCCCTTTTCTGAATTCAATTTTTCTCTCATTAACTGTTAAATAAATTAACTGTACTTTTAACTGAGAAATTTAATATCATTAAATTTAACTGGCATAATAGTATATTTTATAACATAAACCTTCAAAAAAGTGATACTTGCATGATATATCAATTTTTATCTTGTGTACATTTGTTTGATATTTGAAAGGTAATTATTGTATATTTAGAACTAAGTAAATTTTCAGTAACTTTCATTTTCAAAAATAATTGTTCGACCTTGTCAAATTTAGAAAGTGTAAGAACTTTCATGCTCAATACATCAACTTATATAAAAGTTTATAAATTCTGTTGACTAATATTATTTTTTCACGTTAAAAATTTTTTACATTGGTATTTTCTTCAGGTATATTGATAAATTTGAACATGACTTTAATAGTTTTAACATTAGGCATTTGAAACACAAGAACACTCAACACACGTACACTTTTTGCTGGAAGTTGTCATATCAGGCAAATAAATGTCCGAGGACATGGTTAACTATATGCGTGTACAGTAAACACTAGAGCTGTGAATAACAAGGTAAATCTTATGGTATACGGTTTGCCAAAACTCTTAATTTATCAATAAATGTAAATTAAGTATACAATGTCATGATTGTTTAAATACAACATCACTTTTCTGATGTTATATTTTTTAATGGTACAATAAAATGGAAAAGCGTGTTAAAAGAAAAATAATACACTTATTATCAGAATTTTACTTTGCAAATGTATATTTTTAAATATAATCTAAACAAATATATGCATTGTGGTAACAAAATGCATGAAATACATTTGTTATTACAGTTAAACGATATAAATTTTCAGTTAAATTTATCAAAAATGTTAAGGTGGTACATTTATACATGTGAAAAACTTTAATGCTAACGGACATCAACCTATACAAAAGTTTATAAAGTCCATTATTTTTTACAAAATTGGTATTTTCTTTAGAGTAAACATGGACCTCCAAAAAAGATACAGATAGGTAAAAATCAGAGGCCATTTATTGATGACCCGAGCATCCCAATGCCCACACGGTCACACCAGGTGTGCTCCTTCATATCAGACAAATCAACCGTTCACGGTAATATACAGTGCGGTAAACACTAATCCTGTACGAATAACAAGGATAAATCTGATGGTATACAGTAAGTAGCAATACTCTAAATTTATCAATAAATGTAAATTAACTATACAATGTCATGATTGTGTAAATACGACATACTTTTAAAAGTACTTTTCATTAATAATAATGACAATAAATATGAAAAAGGTGTCTTAAAAGGAAGAGCTGTTAAAATTATTTCTTAGACCTAATACACTTATCAAGAACTTTAATATGCCGAGTAAAATAAAAATGCAAAAGGGGGGAACTTCACCGGCATACAATGAGCAGAGTAAATATGGACCTCAAAAAGAAAAACAGAGGTGGGATCAGGTGCCATGTATACATCAATCAATCAATCCTAGTCATGATCGGAAAATAGCGGAAAAAATCGTTAACAATTCAGTGTGTATATAATGGCCTAACAATAGGTATTGAAAACATCAGTCAGCATTTGACATAGCGATAAAATGTATTTTCTAACAATTCATTGTATCGACCATAGAACTCACGAATTAATGACTTTAAACGAGACTGTTGATATTCAGGTAATAGCAACTTGTTTGACAATAATTGCTGCATAAGTATGGGAAGTTGAGGATTGAAAAGTTAGTCTGCTCGTTTATCATAAAGCTTGGCTGTTAGATTACTATTAACGTCTTTTTCAAGTAAAATATCTAAATAATTAATAAGAAAAGTACTACACCTAAAGAGATGCTTTAATACTGATCCGAGATCAGTTCTACCCAGCTCTTACCTTACAACTGGGTTTTAAAAAGTCTTAAATGTCGTAGATTAACCAGTCCCCGTAGTGTGCCACTATAATATGGTATATAAATTTCGTAGTAAAACCATTCCAGATTTTAATCTGTTTTCCTTGGAAGTATTTTGCAGTCTTTGAACTTTGCACTTCCTTTCATTTGTGATTGGTAGAAATGGCATAATGTGAAAATTTCAATTATTTGGTCGAAATTTTGTTTAAGGCAGGGGGAGTAATTTTCTGATAAGCTAGTTTTCATTTTTAAGATTCTCAATTTTAAAAAATGACATTTAATGAATAGTGGAAAATTGTAATTAACAAAGGTATATTAAACTTATTTTTTTTTGCAGTTATTGAAAAAGAATTCTTTATTTTCATTTTATTTTGTTCAATATGCATTTTACTTATTTCATGTCAACTTAATAGCTTATGGTTATTCTTTTTTTTAATTTTATTTTCCACTGTCCATGTACCTGTAAATCGGCTTTCTCCGTAAACCATGCGCAAAGTCAGAGTCAGAGAAAGCCGAGCGTCGAGATGAACGATCACATGGTAGGGTTATGTCAGTTAAAAAACAACCAAATAGACAGTCTGTTATGGCCAAGTCACTTTATCATTTAAAGTTGCTGCTTAAGATGGTAAAGCTTAATTTGAAAAAAAAGGCTTTAATTGTAAATATATAGATATAGATGTTTTAGTCTAATTAATCTCCGTTGTAAGCCAAAATGATATGGTACTACATACAGATAAAGATATTGTAGCTAAACCAGTTCCAGTAAATGCTTTTCATTTCCCGAAAAGTTATCGTTTGTTGTGGTTTAATGATAATGTTATCAAAAATCTTGTTAATTTCAGTGTCTGTTAAACAGTCATAATCAATTATTAGCAAATATTTATCAATTAACATGCAGTTTCATCTTTTTGATGCAAGATATTTATACAGGTTTAAGATTAAAGGTCAGGAAACGATTCCTAACACAAAATTTTCACTTTTTAACCTCAAAGCTACATATGAAAAAATGTTAAATTACGAGTGGGACCTTTGTATTGCTGTAAAATAAAGGTAAAAAGTACTAGTATTCCACTTGTTACTTTTCTTTCCTGCTTATTTTTCTTGATTTTGTGGTTTTATGGCGTCACAAAGGCTCACTGATGCAAAGGGATCATTAGACATAATGCAAATTTACTCTATTTTATCAAGTTAATTATATTTTATTTTTGTGAATATAAACGCGTGTCTGTGTTCAGGTAAGTTATATGATTTCGTAGTTCCTAAATATTGGTTTGAACAAGTCGTTATTAAATAACTGAAACTGCAACTGAAAATTTGGCTTAATTTCTTCGGAAGATGACCCTGATGAATATCCTATAACAATTACACCTTTATCCTCAAAATATGATTACTTACGCAATATAAATCAAAACTTCAGAAACAAATTAATACCATTTCAGTATGTTTAAAATTTCGTATTCTCTGATCTGAAAGACACCTATTGCTGCAATATTGATATAGCAGTAGAATCTTTGAGTATAGGACAACACGATCGTATTCTCATACAGAAAGACAATACATTATTACGAGTACTAATAAGAAGGAATTAATTTTAAACTCAAAGCAAATGAGATTCTTAAAATACAGTCACATTGATAGGTACTGATCTTTGATATAAGACTGTCAAAATACTTGCAAATATATGATGTATGCCGCAGTATTTTTTAAACTTTACTGAATTGAAATTAAACGATTTCTCATCTATTCTTTAAATCCTTATTTTCATACATTTCATAGATGTATTTTTACTTGCTGAAGCCATGATAATTTTTTTGATTTTTTTCTTTGTAGGCTACGACTTTTTTTTGAAAGTAGTTTGTACTAAGTAGCGCATAAATACAAGTATACAAGTATCTCTTTAGGTGTTATACTTTACTTATTATTCATTTACATATTTTACTTGAAAAAGACGGTAATGGTAATCTAACAACCAAGATTTCTGATAAACAAGATGACTAACTTTTCAATCCTCAACTTCCCTCACTTATGCAGCAATTAGTTAAAGATCTCACACGAAGATTAAAAGGACAAATTTAAGAGACTTACAGAGGAGCTGGAAAAAACGCTTACGCTCGGCTCATCACGTGGCCGGAAATTTTCCTTTACCAAAACTTAAGTAAAGGGTTTAAGAGAAATGATTACATAAAGTTTGTTGCAATGAAAATTAATCATAAACATGGAGAAAACATCAAATTTAAAATTGTTAAAGTCAAGTAGTTACATATTCTGACCTTTGTTCTGCTGTAAAATAAAGGTAAAAAGTATTCCACCTGTTACTTTTCTTACCTGCTTATTGTTCTTGATTTTGTGGTTTTATGACGTCACAAAGGCCAAATGATGCAATGGGGTCATTGCATATATTAATGTAAACTTACTCTGTTTTATCAAATTAATTATATTTTATTTTTATGAATATAAACGCGTATCTGTGTTCAGATAAGTTATATGATTTCGTAGTTCCTTCTTTTCCGTTTGAACAAGTCGTTAATAAGTAACGGCAACTGAAAACTTAGCTTAATTTCTTCGGAAGATGATCCTGATGAATATCTAATAACAATTACCCCTTTATTCTCCAAATATGATTACTTAGTACCTAGTACTACCTACTCAATATAAATGAAACTTCAGAAACAAATTAATACCATTTTCTATATTTAATACAAAATCAAGAGGATTTCATCGTCTTTTGAAGAAAAAATATTAAATGTTCTTTTTAAATCCATGAAAATCGCAAAATGCAACAAAGAATAGCATGATGTATTAAGATTAACATCCATCAACTTACAGTAGAAATTTGATTAGGCCTATAGAAATATAAAAGGAAATATTAACAATTATGTAGGGAATATCCCTCATGTTTATTCCAAATATACGGGGACCAGTGGTATTGAAGTTCATGATAAGCGTGTACTATATAAAATGTCAGTATGTTTAAAGTTTCGTATTCTCTGATCTGAAAGAGACCTATTGCTTACTTATTGAAGCCATGATAAAGTTCTTGATTTTTTTTCTTTGTAGCCCAGCAGGCACACAACGTTGTTTAAACGTTGAATATTAGTTGAAGTTGGGTTTAGACGTTGATAAATCTAGATACAATATTGATTCAACGTTGACTTTTCAACGTTGAAAATTTAACGTTGATTCAACATTGAATTCAAATTGAGTTAAATTGCCAACATTGATTCAACGTCGGATCTTCGCTGAGCGGGCCAATATCCTTTTTTTCGCTGATAGATAATTTGGACTATGATAGTGTCGGACTATAACTCTGTCGGACCATAACGAGGTCGGACTTGACAAAGTCGCACTACCGTAAATCATTACTAACTATTATAATTAACAAGGATGGTAAATATAGAAATTTTACACGTCCAATGATAAATATGAATTCAGTACGAATTTGCCAAAGTACGAATAAAGAGGATACGCAGTAGGACATCCGGGAAATATAAAAAAAAACCAGCATAACACAACACTCAGGACTCAACACCAAGTTTAATGATAATAAAAAATACTCTAAAGAAAACATTTCGGCATGTCAGAGTACTACTGTAGGTAGTATCATTGAAGAGACATAATTTGTCGAAATGCATATATTGTGCATTAAAAGTGGTACGTATAAGATTTGCATCTTATCTGGGAATGGTTTCATGTTATGGACTATTTCATGACCACATGTGAAAATACAAAACGTTTGTAAATGCTCGGGTGTTGTAACATGATTAATTTATAAAATGTATTTTTGAGAAAATTATTGTAACACAATTAACTATTTATAGGAAATTAAACATTTACTGTTTACAATATATAATTTTTTTTCATATAGTGATATATAGGGGTCCTGACCCTCTGCTAAAACTTTCACCTTAGAAAGTTTTAAATTTGTAA